>NW_026899836.1:0-98845 GCF_033153095.1 Gastrolobium bilobum
GAAGGATTCAAAGGTTGCCGGTTTGTTTGCGGAGAATGACAAGTTGAAGTTGGATCTTCAAAATTTGCAAACTGCTTATGACTTTAACCG
This sequence comes from Gastrolobium bilobum, assembly GCF_033153095.1. Lineage (NCBI taxonomy): Eukaryota > Viridiplantae > Streptophyta > Magnoliopsida > Fabales > Fabaceae > Gastrolobium > Gastrolobium bilobum. The sequence goes on from NW_026899836.1 coordinate 91, forward strand.
ATCTGCTCTCGAAAAGGCCGCCATAAGTGCCTTTAAAAATGGTGTTAACCAGGTAAGGTATTTGAATCCTGAATTTCCCTTGAAGCTCGATCAGCTGGACTGCTTTGGTTACGTTCGTGGTGGGGTTTATTTCCCCCCTCCTTCAGCTAATCAGAACATGCCAGAAAGTAGCACCTCTCAAGCTGGGATCACTTCGGGGGTAGAAGCCGCTGGGATTACTTCGGGGATAGAGGCAGCTGGCGTCGAGTTCGAGGCCGAGATGCGGGAAATAATGCATAATGATTTTCCAGAGTGAAGAGCCGGAATGCCGGTTTACTTTGTAATTTGCTGCGTTTTAGCTTTCTGATTACTTTAAGAACCCTTCCTGCTTTTAGACTCCTTTAATTGCTAATGGGAATTTGGCTTTGTGCCCTTGTTGATGTACTTTGGTATTTATTGTTTGACTAGCTTCTTTTTTTAAGGACGTTAGGGAATTAAGGGCGTCCCCTAATTTCCCGCCTAAACTCGCTAGGATAGCACGCCGCCCTTGCTCATTTTGGCAAGGTTGGTTGCAATGCTTTCAATTTGACATATACTCATAGTTTGCCCTTAGGCTTAGACGGTTCTAAATTCCCCATGTTTATTGTCGGGCTAGAACTCCAATCTTTCCCTTAGGCAAGAGGGTTTAAATACCTCGACGTTATTGATCGGGTTAGAACTTAGTCTTGCCCGTAGACAAGAAGGTTCAAATACCTCGACGTTAGTAGCCGGGCTAGAACTCCAATGTTGCCCTTAGGCAAGTGGGTTTAAATACCTCGACGTTGGTGCTGGGCTAGAACTCCAATGTTGCCCTTAGGCAAGAGGGTTCAAATACCTCGACGTTACTGGTCGGGCTAGAACTCCGTCTTGCACTTAGGCAAGAGGGTTCAAATACCTCGACGTTATTTGCCGGGCTAGAACTCTGTCTTGCCCATAGACAAGAGAGTTCAAATACCTCGACATTACTGGCCGGGCTAGATCTTTGTCTTGCCCTTAGGCAAAAAGGTTCAAATACCTCGACGTTATTTGTCGGGCTAGAGCTCTGTCTTGCCCTTAGGCAAGAGGGTTCAAATACCTCGACATTATTTGCCATGCTAGAACTCTGTCTTGCCCGTAGGCAAGAGAGTTCAAATGCCTCGACATTACTGGCCAGGCTAGAACTTCGTCTTGCTCTTAGGGAAGAGGGTTCAAATACCTCGGATTTATTCTGGAAATGAACTTCTGAAAAATATACTTGATTTATTCAATTTATTGAACTTGAAATTTGAACTACAATTTATGAGCAAGAACTTTTCAACTGAAATATTTCTTCAACTTGTCTGCATTCCAAGTTCTTCTGACCTGCTTTCCCTGTGGGGTTTCCAACACATAAGCTCTTTTTGATAATTTGGCTTTAATTTTGTATGGTCCTTCCCATCTCGGAGCCAATTTTCCTTCAGTTGTGTTTAGTCCTCTGATATCTGCCCTTCGAAGAACCAGCTCTCCCACAGCAAATGACCGCGGCTTTACCTTTTTGTTGAATCGGTTTACCACAAGCTGCTTTGCCGCAACATTTTTGCAATGAGCAGTGACCCGAGCTTCATCTATCAAATCCAGCTCCACAGCTATTTTGATATTTTTTTCTTTTTCGTTTTGTGACAAAGCTTGGACCCTTCGCCATGACGGTTCTCCTAGTTCCACCAGGATCATGGCCTCGGCACCGTAAGTTAACCTGAACGGGCTTTCTCCGGTAGAAGTTTGCACCGTGGTTCTGTACCCCCATAGTACATACCATAATTCTTCTACCCACTTCCCCTTGGCGCATTGTTCCATTCTTTTGCGTAACTCGGCTATAATGACCTGATTTGCCGCCTCGGCTTGACCGTTAGATTGAGGATGTTCTACAGACGCAAAACGATGCAGATGTGAAGATTTGCCATTAATTCTTGGAAAGTTTTGCTTGTGAATTGGGTCCCATTGTCGATAACCACCTCGGCTGGGATCCCAAACCTGCAGATCAAGTTCCTCTCGAAGAAACGCTGCACCCTTGCCGTGGTAATTGTTGCCACTGGCTCTACTTCTATCCATTTAGTAAAGTAATCAACAGCCACTATTAACCATTTTAACTGTCCTTCAGCCGCAGCGAATGGACCCAGAGGTCCATCCCTCATTTAAAGAACGGCCATGGAGCCGTGATCAAACTTAACTCTTCTGGTGGTACCAACAGGTTCTTACCGTGCTTCTGGCATTGATCGCATTTCTGCATATGTTCCTTCGCGTCATGACTCATAGATGGCCAGAAATAGCCTACCCTGAGAGCTTTTCGGGCTAGTGCCTTGCCTCCAACGTGCTGGCCATTGATCCTCTCATGGATTTCAGACAGGACGTATTTCGCCCTATCCGAGCTTAGACACTTTTTCAAGGGTAAATAGGCTCCTTTTTGTAAAGTTGCCCTTCTACCATTGTGTATAATGCTGCATCCTTAACTAGCTTCCGGGCTTCCTCCTTTTGGGGGGTAGCGTCCCATTTTTTATGTAATCAATGATGGTACTACGCCAATCTTTGCCTTCGGTTATCTGCATGACGCATGTAGGTTCTGGGATATTCTGCTCAACCACTGTCCTGTGGTTTCCCCAACCTTTAGTGCTTGCCAGCTTTGACAATATATCAGCCCTGCTATTTTCATTTCTGGGAATATGGTTGACTTCTACTTTTCCAAACTTCGTTATTAACTGCCTTGCGGAATCCAAGTATTTTGCTAACAATGGTCCTTTAGATTGGTAGCTTCCTACAATCTGGGAGGTGACCAGTTGCGAATCACTATAGATTTGCAGTCTCCTTGCTCCGAGTTCTTTGGCCTGTTGAAGCCCGGCTATGAATGCTTCATATTTTGCCTGGTTGTTTGATGTTTCAAAGTTCATTTGCATGGAGTATTCAACCGAAACCCCTTCCGGGTTCTCAATAATTACCCCGGCCCCGCTACCTTTGGAGTTTGAGGACCCATCCACGTAGATTTTCCAGGTGTCTAAGTTTGTTGAGCTCTCTTTTTGGATTGAAGTAAGCTCTCTGACAAAATCTGCCAGTACTTGAGACTTGATTGCTTTTTGGCTTTCGAAAACTACGTCAAATTCTGATAATTGCACAGCCCAAGCCATCATTCTTCCTGCTAAGTCGGGCTTATGCAAAATTTGCCGAATTGGCAAGTCTGACCTGACTACAATCCGGTGTCCTTGAAAATATGCTCTAAGTCTTCTAGCCGAGATTAGCAAGGCGAAAGCCACCTTTTCTAACTTCTGATAACGAAGCTCTGCTCCCTGCAAGAGCCGACTTACGAAGTAAATCGGTTGTTGCCCCTCTTCATTTTCTTGAACCAGGACCAAGCTAACAGCAACATCTCCCACAGAAAGATATATTATCAATGGCTCCCCTTCTCTTGGACTAGATAAGACTGGTGGTGATGCCAGCTACTTTTTAATTTCTTGGAATGCTGCCTCACATTCCGAGATCCACCCACATTGCACCTCCTTTCGTAACAGTTTGAAAAAAGGTAGTGTCGTTTCCGTAGACCGAGGTAAAAACCTAGTGAGGGAAGCTAGCCTTCCAGTCAACTGTTGGATCTCTTTTTTGCTTGCCGGTGCCTTCATTTCAAGCACGGCTCTGCACTTGTCCGGGTTAGCTTCTATGCCCCTGTGAGTCAGCATAAATCCTAGGAATTTTCCTGCAAGGACTCCAAAAGAACATTTAGCCGGGTTTAACCGAATGTTGTGTTGCCGTAGTTTGTTAAATGCCTGCTCTAGATCTTCAATGTGCATTGCTGAATTAATCGAATTGACTATCATGTCGTCTATGTATACCTCCACATTCTTGTTGAGCTGATCTGCGAACACCTGATTCATCATTCTTTGGTAGGCGGCCCCCGAGTTCTTCAATCCAAAGGGCATCATATTATAACAATAGTTTGCCTTCTCTGCGATGAAAGCAGTTTTCTCTTGGTCTTCGAGGTGAGTAGGATCTGATTATGCCCCGAATATGCATCCATGAAGGATAGCATCTGGAACCCGGGTGAGTTGTCAACGAGCTGATCTATATTAGGCATGGGGTGTGCATCTTTAAGACATACCTTATTCAGATCTGTGTAGTCCGTACACAACCTCCATTTTCCATTTGGCTTTTTTACCATTACCACATTAGATAGCCAGGCTGTGTATTGTATCTCTCTGATGAACCCTGCTTCCAACAACTCCTTCACATGTTCTTCCAGTACTTGCTGACGTTCCGCACTGAGCTTCCTTTACTCCTAGGCTATCGGCTTAGATCCTGGGTATACTGCAAGCTTGTGACAACAAAAATGAGGGTCCACCCCAAGTATCTCTGAGGATTTCCAAGCAAAGACGTCCACGTTCCTTCTTAGGCACTCAGTAAGTCGAATTTTGTCCTCATTCGCCAGCCCCTTTCCGATTTTGGTTACTTGAGTTTCCTCTCCAATGATTACCTTTTCTAGCTCTCCATCGGGTTCCGGTCTCGGGATCTGAGTGTCATCCCTCATGTCTAATTCTACCATATTAACTGGTGTTTTTCCCTTGTTCCTTGAGCTATCTTGCTTACTATTGGGGTTCACCTCGGCCAGGGTTTTAAAGTCATGCCCCACTGCCCTAACTGACTTGAAGTAGCAGTCTCGAGATTCCTTTTGATCCCCAGCAATGGTGATGACCATGTTCTGCTTACCAATCATCTTGAGCTTCTGATGTTTGGTCGAGACAAGCATATCCCAATCGTGGATAGTTACCCTTCCTAGGATTACGTTATATTCCGAAGGGAAATCAGCTACTATAAATCTTATCCTTTCTGACTTGTAGGCCTCCTTTGTTCCCAAAGTAAGCCTCAGGTCGATGTACCCTTTAGGGATAGTGTTACGACCATTGAACGCGATCAAAGTTGTGTTGCAAGGTTTCAAATCTTCTTCATCCAGGTTCATTTTCTGGAATGCTTGCCATAGGATTATGTCGGCACAGCTGCCGTTATCCACGAACATCTTTTTGACTTTACAATTGACTAACGTTCTGGTGATAACTAACCCGTCAACGTGTCCCGGCATTACATCCTCCAACTCTTTCTTAGTGAAATACAGTAGTGGTGCCTCTGGTTCAGTATCTTTAAATTTAGGTCGCTTTCGTATTGAAAGAACCTCCCTTAAGTATTTCCTTCTGGCATTCATGGTATCACCTCCTCTACCGAAAGCTCCGCTAATCACATTGCATTCGAACTCAGGTTCTACGAACTCATCGTCTTCTTTGGCCGGCTTCCTACCTCGGCCCTCTTCTCTGAATCCCTTCTCTCGTGGCAGGCTCATAGGCCGCCCTCCTCTTCTCTTCTTATTATTCTTCCATCCTTGAGTTCTTATTAGATATTGACGCAACATTCCCTCTCTGATATACCTTTCAATTGCGTCTCTGAGATCCCAACATTCATCAATAGTGTGACCAGGGCCATCATGAAATGCGCAGTACCGAGATTGGTCAAGCCCGGTTGGATTCAGCAATGGCCGAGGCCTATCTACCTTCTTCATTTCAGTGGATGATACCTCCCTCCAGATTTGTGATCTAGACGAGTTCAGGGGCGCATATCTGTCAAATCTCCCCTTTGAGGAAATCTTCTCTTCTGGCCGTTTACCCCGGAAGTCGTTTTGCTTCCGGTTTCCAGGTTTTTCCACTTGGCCTTGTATTGCCTTGGCTCCGCATTTTCCACCTCCATTTGCTCCAGCTCCAAGTATTTCTTGGACCGTGTAGTGAACTCGACTAAAGCCCGGACTGGGTCTTTGTACACGGATTTAGCCAACCTAGAGGTTCCGTGTAGCCCGGCAATTACCAGATGCAAGTGGACATTCTCAGATAACCCGAGGACCTGTAAGACGGCCATTTTAAAATGGTCTAGGTATTTCTGCAGGGATTCCCCAGATTGCTGTCTTATCTTTCCCAACGCAAACTCTGACTTTGGCTGCTTTTTGCTCGTAGCAAAATTCAGCAAGAATCTCCCTCCAAATTCTTCAAAAGATCTAATAGACCTCGAAGGTAGAGATGAAAACCATGCTTGAGCTGCTCCTGTCAATGTAGTTACGAACAGCCGAGTTATCAGAGGTTCCTCCATTCCCTTAATATACATTGTTGTATCAAAGGTATCCAAGTGGACCTGGGGATCTTGCGTCCCGTCATATTTAGGAATCTCCGATAAGTTTAGGTTCTCCAGAAAGGGTGCGTCCACGATTTCGTCCACGAAGGGGCTGTCAGTGTATCGCCCCCTGTGATATTTCCTCCTGTAGACCCCGGCCACATCATCCGGGTTCCTGAATGGGCGCCTCCCATCCAGGCTTTCGGGATCCTCTTTCTGTCTTTCTGTTTCTCTCTCTCCATCCCGGCCTTCCCCCTGCCGGGGTCCTTGGCAACCAGCCGGGTTGGAAGTGTTCCTCTGAGGTCGGCCAGGTGCGCTTCCAACATCCCTCCTTTGAGTCTGGGTCCTATCATTGTTCTGGGGATTCGTGATCCTCAAATCGTTCATGACCCGGGTTATGGCTAACTCCAGATTTGGGTTGGAGACTCGACCTAGCCGAGCTTCTAACTCGCGCATCTGTCTAGCACCTTGCTCTCTCTCGAGCTCGTGCCTTCTCTCCATCTCCTCCATCCTTCGTAGGACCGCAGCATCAGCCAGATCTGTTATTCGCGAATCACCAACTTCGCCATTGGGGACCTGCACGCGATTTGCTATCTGGTCTTCCATCGGCTGTAAGCCCTGCACATATGGGGCATCCAGGTTAACGGCTGGGGTTGATGCCGAATCGGAATGCACATCACTAACATGGACTGCATCTGTATCAATTGGCTGATGATTCAGCGGGCCCTCTCTGACCGGTGGGACAGGTTGGTGTCTGGAATTCGATCTTGAAGGTTGTCGAAATCCACTTCTTGTTGTCCTCACCATCGTGACCTTTAATCACGTAGTAGTAGGAAAAAGCGTCCCCACAGACAGCGCCAATGTTCTGCCTTGTGCAGATGTGTTCGACCGTAGGTCGGGTGTTTGATATTGGATCTGTAGCTTTCTCTCAAGATACCTATGAATTAGGTATCTTGGGACAGCGAATCACTACACACTATATGATGGCTTTATCTAGAAGGGGTGTGTGTGTGCACTGTCGTGTTTGAATGAATTAGGGTTAGAGAGATCAGTCATACATGTGGTCTTTAGCTCCTATTTATAGAATTTACCTTTGGGCTTGTGCTGGTTGGGCTTCTTGCTGGCATAGGCCTTTCCCAGGTCCATAACAGAATACTTTAAGGTTGTCTTGTATTTTTCATCTATCAAACTCTATTGTTATTGTTTCACTTTGGCACACTTTGTTATCATCAAAACCCATTTGTTTAGAGATTGTCCATGCAATGTTGTAGCAAATGCCATAGCAATATAGAGGTCTGAAAAGTCCTTTTATTTTCAGTTGATGTTGCTCTACAAGGAGCCTTGATCTTGCACACTTTCCTCTACATCAAACAGTGGCGTAGCCACACTTATGCCATCAGGTGCCAAGGCACCTGCTTGGTTTTAAAAAAATTATTTATTATATATAAATATATAATTAATTATAATTAACAAAGATTAAATTTATAACTTGGTACCACCTAAATAAATATAATTATATTTATGTTTTTCAATCAGAAAAACAAAATCCAATACCCAAACTCTTTTACCTTACTCATAAATTAAAATTTTTATATTTGAAATACTTACCGGAAAAGTTATTACCTTTTTATATGTTTGCTTTGATGTATAATTATTGACAATTGTTCATGTGAATTTTTAATGTTATGTGACATTATTTAATATATAATTTAGATAACTAGGCTAGAATTCATAATAATTTTTTTTCTTGGTTAATTTGTGTAATTACGATAAATATTTTGAGGGATAGATTATTCTATATACTATTTTTTTTTTGTCTATCTTTACCTACCACCTTCCAATATCGTTAGATCAGAATCTCAAGAAGAGAGAGAAAGATAAATGTTAGTTAAGATTCTGATCTAATAATGTTTTAAAGTGGTAGGTAAAGATAAACAAAAAATAATAATAAGTAAAATAACCTATACCTTTTGATATGTTACTTTTTTTGTCACCATCTAAGACTTTTGATGTGGCTACGCCACTGACATCAAAGATCAATATTGATTCTCCAAAATTATAGCAACAAATTTTGTCCTTTTGGGGCACTAAATAATAGCTGTAGAATATTATTCAATAATTGTCCATTACTCTTTTTGTCCTTTTGTGCTCTTTTGTCATTTCAATCGCAGCCCTTCATGAGGCTCCAAAACACCCTAGGGTTGATTTAAATAAGAACATCCAACATCATATTTTCATATTTCAAGCAAAAATACATGAAGACAGAATTTAAATAACCAGAGTTACCAAGTGCAGCAGTATTTTCATAGAGCTAACAATTTCTCATTTAGTCCAGGAACAAACATAATTTAACATTTCCTGTATGCTTAATATTATGCATCTGCTCAGAATATGAAAATTATATTTTGTCTGGGGTTTAATTTTATGCATCCCTTCTATTTCTAAAGTCATTATTGGACATTTTTATTAGTAGTCCTCTGTACGTTAGTTGAAAAAGTATTAGAAGTAGGGTGACAAAAGGATTCGGCAGTTGATTCTGCTTATTAATTTTTAGAGTAAATATTTTTTTGGTCTTCAGAAAATTTCACGAGGCCTGTTTTAGTCCCTAGAAAATAAAATGGCCCATCGTAGTCCCTAAAAAATTTAAATTGGACCCATTTTAGTCCTTTTGAGGACTAATATGGCTCTTTTTTGAATTTGTGAGGGACCACGATTTCAACTAAATGGGTCCTTTTGAATTTTTGAGGGATCACGATGGGCCTTTTTATTTGTTAGGGACTAAAACGAGCCTCGTGAAATTTTCTGAGGACCAAAAAGGGTATTTACTCTAATTTTTATTCTATCTTGTTCCCCTATCTTCACAAGTTTTTCATTTTGGTAGTTAAGTGTAACAAAATTAAAAGTGTGTTAAAGAATCACTTCAACCCAAAACCTTAAAGTATTAGGTAAGGGTCTTTTTTAATGATTTATATTATATTCCCTAACACACCCCCTCACGCAAGAGCTCTTTGGACTTGAAGCGTGGATATGACACAAGTCCATTATTGATCCACCTTGTGCTGCAAGGTATTAGGTAAGAGTCTTTTTTAATGATTTATATTATATTCTCTAACAAAGTGGTACTACTATGTTATGTTATGTTGCACTGATACCGACACGGGATACGATACTTCGATACATTAATTCTAAAAAATGTTAAATTTTAACATGTTAGGACACGTTTTGATATTATATGATCTTTTTAATTTATGTAGTGTATATTATATTTAATATTGAATAATTTAACAAAAAATTAAAGCTAAACTTATAATACCCATCAATTTTGTAAAGAAACATAAGATATCCCCAATGTTTATATTAAACTCAATAAAATAGTAATCGTAATCCAACGAATCTAATAGTTAGAACTTAAAATGCAACGCAATATAACCTTTTAACCTATTTTTATTCTTTCCAACGAAGATTTCTATTCTAGCATTTGGAATTATATTATTTAAGGGTTAGCAGCCAAATTGGCAAGCTACACAATGTCATGATTCTATTAGGAGTTTCTTTCTTACTTATGTTGTAATTACTATATCAAAGTTCAAGACATTTGTTCAATGCAGTCCATAGGATAGCCGTTTTTCATTTAATATTTCATAAAAATAATCTCAGCCTTATCTTTATGACTGCTAACCTTATTGTTCTACAATCTACAGTATTACCTCTTTTGGCTATGAAGTAAAAATAAGATGATATTGGGTTTGATACTGTTGTTAAAAATGACTAATGTTAGGTGTTCTTTAAATGAGTACTGACTACTGCATAATGAATTGTCCCTTGTTGTAAGTTTTGAAGGTTCTTTTGGGCATTTATTCCTGGCCTGGTATTACTTCCAATTTCCACACTTTACAATGGCATACCTAGGGTGTGTTTGAGAGTTTGCAGAAAAATGAAAGGAAGAGAATCCAAGTGGGAGGGAGAGGTTGAAAGGAAAGAAAAATTATGGGCATAAGGGAGTAAAAAATATGATAAGGGAGAAAAATGAAAAATTAATGAGATATTTTTCAATTTTTAAAAAAATAATATAATTATTATATTTTAAAAATTAAATTAAATTTAAACTTTCTAAAAAAATTATTTATGTAATTTTTACATTTAAAAATTAGTCTCCTTATAAAAAATTATTTTCTCTCTCTAAAAATTATTTTTTCTCCTCTAAAATTATTTATTTCACATTATAACTAAATTAAAATTATTAAAAAAGGCTTTAATGTTTCTACGGTGAATGTAGATAAGTTATCTATATTCACTCCCAAAATAATATCGTTTTGGGTTAAAAATAAAAAATTATAATGAGATAGACTATTATAATCTTGAAATAAATTATAATTATAAAAATACCTTGATTCCGTCCCAAAACAACGTCGTTTTGGGTTCAATGTACATAACTTATCTATATTGACTGCAGAAAAAATGAACCCATTAAAAAAAATCACATATATATAAATAATTATTTATTTCAAAATAATGCAATTGGAAACAATAAAAAATAGTTTCATCAAATAATTTTGATATAGAGAGAAAATCAAAAAATTTGAGAAAGGGAGTAAGCGCTTATAAGTAATTTATTATATTTTTCCTATTAGACCCTCTAAATTGGGAAAGATATTATAGGATTTTACAAAAATCTCATATTCACTTTCCTTTTTAATATTGACTCTCAAACACATCCTTAGGAGGCGTTTGGTCGAGGAGAAATTTTTTGAATACTAGAGAAATGTAATTATTAGAAAAATTGTTGGAAAGTGAGTTTGGTAGGAAAATGTAAAAAAAGTTGTTTGGTTGACCGAAATATTACCAAGGAAATTTATTTAAATTTGCAAAATCTATGTTCGGGAGAAACTTCGCACCTGTTTTTTCACTTCTCCAGTTATCTCAAAATACCACATCTCAAGTGGTATTCTGTAACAGTGAATTTCATCCAAAAATCAACACAAAAGTCAATTCTCCATCTATCCTATTTGCCTAGTATTTTTTTAAAAAACTTGAACCAAACGTGGTATTTTTCAATATCCACTTACATTTTCTCATCAATCCCAAAATAAATCTTCTACCAAACACTACCTTAGGGAATATTAAATGGGGAGGGTTCTTTTGACTCTAAGTAAGACTTTTAAGTCTTACTCTTTATCGTAGTCATTGATGGACGGAAATCAACAGTTGTAATTTGTAATATAATTAATAATTAATATAACTTCTTAAATTACAACCGTTGGATGGACAAAAATCAAGGGTTGAGTCTTACTCTGAAGACAAATAATCTCTCTTCATATTAAATTATATATTCTTGAAGCTCTCTTATGCATAAGGTTTTTTTTTTTCAAATATAAATTTAATTTCTGTCACCTCAAAGTTTATCTTGTTTGTACTTTTCGGATATTTGTTGTCTAGCATCGTGTGTTTAGTTTTATATTGCTTTGCTATATACACTTATTTATGTAGATTTGCATTTATAGAGATCCAATGCATAAAACCAAGAATACTGTCAACTATGTCAAAGAAACTCCTGGTGCTCCGCAGATTAAATGTTAAAGTTGGCCTCACAAAATCTACATTATACAATGTAGTTCCCTTAATTGAACTTTGCAGTTTTGTCTTTGTTGTTTCAGTCATATTTTAGTTCTGGATGAAAGTGATTACTCGAAACCGTACATTTAAATATTTATTCATGTTTATAAGTACTCCTCTAATAGTGAATACATTTTTAGTGTCGGAAGATTTATGAGGGATAGGATCATAGGAGACTACGAGTAGATGAAAATTATCTGTGACTTTCTAACGTATTTAATAGCTATCTCATGTTACTGCAGATTAGAAAATTTGCGGCAACACTTACTTCCACTGGGATCTGTTCCGTATTTTGGAATTTTTTTTTTTTTAATTTCAGGATCCGGCTCCGTATCTTATGTAAATATATTTGCTGCAAGTTTTTCCATAAGTAGTGACAGAAGAAATGAGGAACTTGCTGTCACTGCTGATGGAAAAACTTGCAGCAAATATATTTACATAAGATACGGAGTCGGATCCTGAAATTAAAAAAAAAAAAATCAAGATACGGAACCGAATTTTAGTGGAAGTAAGTGTTGCTGCAAATTTTTTTGATTTGCAGAAACAGAAGAGCTATTAAAGCATTAAATATAAGGATTTGCATTTGTCCTTTAACATGACACAACAAATTTTCTTAGACACACAACATTTTGTGGGGTCCACAATTTTTTAAGAAAAAAGAAAAAAAAGAAATTACGGCACGCAAAACAAATCTCTATAACATTACACAATCACTTTTCCTACAACATAACTCTTATAAAACCCTTAGGTGGTGTTTGGTTGAAGAGATGTGAAAATTTCCCCATACAAATGAACTTGGCATTCCAAAAAGTTGTTGTTTGGTAGAGAGATTCATTGAAGTTCCCCATCTATGCTATTTGCATAGCATTTTCCTATTTAGTTGTAGAAAGCCAGCCATTGGCACTGTTTAGAATCTGAAGTTAGTGGTGGTTTTCTGGAGATAGCTGGGTAAGTTAGAAAATGAGAAAATAAAGCAAACCAAAATACCCCTTCGTAATCCTTCTCCTATTTCTTTCCACCGTCTCTACGCAACAGCAGCCACCTGCAACCACCAACAGCAGTCGCGACGGTCACCATGGACAAAGAGGTGGGCACCACCATGGCAACCCAGGGAAATTTTTCAGTTACGTTCGAAGCAACAACCCCACAGATGCTAGAACTCCACCATGTGATGCACCTGCCCATGTTCCAATTGTAAAGATGGCATGTACTAAAATATTGATATCTTCAAAAAATGAATTGCTCAACTTTGTACTTTTACTTACTGAAATTTCAATCAGTTAGCAAGAACTCTGCAATTCTATTTTTCTTTTTTTTTTCACGTTTCTCTCTAATTTACAATTATTTTTTTTATTTTCCCAAAAAATTTTAAAACAGGGATATTTTCGTAATTGTCATTTATTTTTCTATCTATATTTTACCTCAAATCAAACATAGATTTTATAAATCTTACCTAATTTTCCCGGTAAAATTTTTTCCAATCAAACAACTTTTTTTACATTTTCTTACCAAACTCACTTTCTAACTATTTTCCTATTAATTACATATCCCAAATATTCTTAAAATTTATCCTCAACCAAAAACCTTCTTAAATGTATTGCCAGTAATTGAATCACTATGTAGCAACTTTTCTTGTGCAAAAGCGTGCTACTGTGGAAGTTTCCTACGGTTATATATGTTTGACTTGTTTTTGCAGGGTTTGAATGTCTGCAGCTTTTTGCTGCATGACACATTGTTAATGTACTGAGATAATATGAGAGCCCATAATATGTTCAAAATTTTATATATATTTCCGAGAATACACATCGATAAATATTAAAAAAAAAAAAATTTACTTCTCTTCAGAAAACATGTCGGCAAAAATGTTATGTTCTTGTTGAAACGTACTTTTTGTGTGCTCCACTTCATTCAATCAAAATGAGGAGTTGTATCTTGTACCCCATTTATGTACAACATATAAGAGACAAAATAAGAACATATGTTAGGAACATCAATCAAAGTGCCACTTTTTGTAAATTTTAAATTTTAATAGATTGTCACTGGTCAAAATTCGCTACTATTAATAGAGAATTTTATCGTCAATAATTTCGTGACACATGATATTATTCATGTGCCACATAGAATACCAAGTTCCCTGTAACTGATAGCGAACTTGATCTAGTTAGCTCTTCTTGCAAAAATGTGTCATATGTCACGAAATTATTAGCGACGAAGTTTGCTATTAGTAATAGCAAACTTTGACTGTGTGTTGATAAAAATATCGTTCGCATAGCATTTGGATAAAAAATTAAAGACTTCAATGCTTTTTTATTTATTTTTCCAACAGTGTTCAATTCTTTTATTTATTTATTTGGTAGGCCACATGTAAGCCTTAATCCGTAGTTGAGATTGGTGATATTTTCTAGCCTTAAAAAGGGGCTTGTCTTGTTCTAAACTAAACATTTAATTACCAAAAAAAAATTGAATAAGCCGGGGAAGAAATATGCCAATTTTGCTTTGTGTTAGAAGGTGGTTAACAACTGTTTGGTTTCCCGTTTAAAACCCAAAAATGTAGTTGGGTTGGGACAAAAAGCTACAAGAGATATAGGTGTTTGTCCAAAACCATGCTTTGGGATTTTTCTAGAAGGAAAATCAAACATGCCATATAGTTGAAGTGTCAAATTCATGGTTTATAATGTGCATCTATCTGTATATTGCTGTCAAAAAAAGCTTCGACAGATCAATAGGCTTGAAATCAAAAATTCCTGAATCGTTAAACTGATCTCTCAAAAAAAAGCATTGGAGTTGATAGATATCCTTGTATGTTATTAGTGTATACCGTTCTTGAATTTTGATCAAATGTGTCTTTTTATTGGAATGACAAGGACACTAGAAGATGCTAAATCTTGAGGCATATATCACTAAGTCCAGTGATTTCTATGATTGAACAGTGTTTAGTGCTTTCCTTGCCATGGAGGAGAGAGACCTGTGATGAAGGGAGAAAAACACGAAAAATGGATAATTAATGAATTATCATACCCTAATAACCTTGGATATCTTTCTTTTCAACATCTCCATTTAATGCCAATTAAAGAAAACTATTATTACTATTATGTGGTAATAAAAAAGGTCACAATTTTCAGTTCTTTTAATGGAGGATAGATGCTGCTACAAGACAAAACAGTGTCCTAGATTATCGCCAAAAGGAAGTTGAAAATAAACGTAAAATAAAATGGTCAAGCCAAAGCAAAGTAATAATAATAATATTATTATATAGATATATTAAGGAAAAAATAAATCTTAGGTTGTAGGAAAATTCTAATCTCATGTTATAGATACATTAAATATGAGACTCACCAATTTAAAAAAAAAATTAAAATTAAAAAATGAATGACACACCTTTTTACGGTGTGTATAAGAAAAACAAACACCGTATATTAAATATCACATGTTAGAAATTAAGGAAAAAGCTTAGCACAAATCTCTGCGACAAAAAAATTACAAAACAGTCAATTGCAATGAACCATGAAACGCATTGCATCATAAAAGTTACTGTAACAAAAACTCAGGCGAAGCGTCATATTCACTCTCTCCTTCACAACAAAGGGTGGATCGCACACACATGCAAATCCACACCCATCTTCGGCTTAGGGTTCCTCTTTTCAATAATTCACATTCCCGACAACACCCATTTTTTTGTTTCGTATGGTGAGAGGCAGAAGGGAAAGGGACATGGACTCGTTCACCATCAGTGGCACCGACAAGATCGTAAAAGGTAACGCCAACAACCCCTTCTTTCATTCACCTACTCAGTTGCGTTTTTGCGTTAAAAATAGTTCCTTTTCTTGTTTTCGTGGAGGCCCATGGTGATGATTGGTGATGTTTTGAGACATCCCCATATGGGGTTGTTTTGTTTTGTTGTTGTTTTTTTTTTTGTTTTTTTTTCAGTTGGAGACTGTGTTCTGTTGAGGCCATCAGAAGACTCGAATTCACCCTACGTGGCGCTTGTGGATAGCATCTGGGATGACAACAGAAACAACGTGAATGTTAAGGTGAGATGGTATTATAGGCCTGAAGAATCAATTGGGGGTCGAAGGCAGTTCCATGGTGCCAAGGAACTGTTCCTATCTGACCATTATGATATACAGAGTGCTCACACCATTGAAGGAAAGTGTGTCGTTCACTCCTTTAAGGACTATACTAGGCTGGAGAATGTAGGTGCTGAGGATTACTATTGTAGATTTGAGTACGCTGCTGCTACTGGGGCTTTCACACCTGACCGTGTTGCTGTGTGAGTTACCTTTCTTTCTTTCTTTCTTTCTTTCTTTTTTTTTTTTTTTTTTTTTTCTTTTTTTGGGTTTTTTTATGTTGGAAATGGTGTTTTTGAATTCTAGAATTAATGGGGTTTTTATTTTATCTTTTTTAATTTTTTTTGGTTTGTTTTTTTTAAGGTATTGCAATTGCGAAATGCCTTATAATCCGGATGACCTCATGATGCAATGTGAGGAGTGCACGGATTGGTAAATATCAGTGTATTCTGCTTTACTTTGTTTACTATTATTTCATTTCGATTTGATTTATATAAATGTATAATTTGAGCTTTAGATATGTTATTTACTTGGTTGAAGTTATTATATAATCCCATGCAGAATGAACCTAAAGGATTGTGTGAGTTGTAAGGTCAACATTGGTCCTAAAATGATGAGGGAAATGGTTAAGTCAATAGGAAGACTATCAGAAGCTCGGGGAAGATGTTTCACACAGTCCAATAGTTTTAATATACTCTTTAATTTCGGGTTATTGCAACTCTGTGTTGGCCTATGCAAGCTTTTAGCATGTTAGTCTTGAGAAAACATTTGACTTGTAAAACCATTCCCTATTAAATCCTCATCAGTGAGGGTAGGGATTACATAATTCCTTGTATGTCACCTTATCCTTACATATTTGCAAAGAGGTTATTTTTCGGATTCGAACTTGTGATCATTCAATCACAAAGAAGCGGTTTTACCACTTCTCAGCTTGCAGCATTTGACTTGTACAGTAAAAAAGAAAAAGAAAAAAAGATGAAAAGAATAGAAAAGACAGAATATATTAAGGATTGCCCATTTACTAGTGAGCTGCTGATGTGTGTCTATATGTGCCTTTTGTTTGCACTTGCCCCATATCATGTCTTTGGGTTCTGCTCTGTTGTTTCTTTTCTCCAATATATATGTCAGCCAACATAAGTGGAATGATGCTGAGACTTATTCCTTCTGCTGATTGGCTTGATATTAGTGGTGAAATCATGCTTAGATATGTTTTTTCACAACCTAGCAAGGTTGGGGATGCAAATTTTAGTACGTTATTGGCATCACTTTTCTATTAATTGTGAAAGAGTGTTAAATCAAAGTAGTATTTGAGTGTTATACTATTATGGTTTTCTATATATGCTGTTGTCCCTATATGTTTTATGAAACACATTTCAATCTTTGTAGGTTTCTTGTAGGTACCATCCAGCTTGTGTTGGCATGACTACAGAGGAATCAAAGAAACTAGAACTTTTTATTTGTGTTGAATGCTTAACTTATGCTGCTATGAAGAAACCCCAAGCTACGTCTTCTGCATCACCAGGACCTGACGTCAAGGTGACTTCCTGCATCCAGTACCAAATATTTACACCTTTGCTTTGTTCCTATTATGTATTTTTCCCACCATATGACTGAGACATTAAATTAATTGGTTCCTGCACTGGCAAAGTTATGCAAAGGGATATGGGGACACATTGCTGAGGAAGGGATGGGTAATTCAACGTTTGGTGTGGCATTTAGAGTTTGATTGAAACAAAAAAAAAAAAGAATTTTTCATGAAAAATTGTACCCTTAGTGCAGCTAGTTTAGAAATTGGCCATAGATTGCAGGTAGTTTTTTTCACCAGTTAGCATGGATTGCTTCTTGTTTAGTAAACAAAAAGTTCTAGGCGTTTGTTATTTCAGGAACCATGTAGTTGCAAAGCCAAAAATATATTGGTGTTTTTGATTGAGACACATGAAAAAGTGCCAGGCATGTATGCTAATTAGTATCATGTGCCAACATGTGCACTTCTCCCGTTTTGATACATATGTATGCCTTTACTTTTAAATGTACTTTTCCTATTTGAAATTGTTTTACTCTTGTCTGACACCAATGCTAATGTGAATGAACAATTGTTTTGTTTGACAATAGATTTATCAATGATGTTTATTCTTATGGCCTTTGCATAATTAATATTTCTTATGATTAGCAAACCTATTCACTTTGGTTCGTGCTTTTCTTTGGCTAAGTTAATCTGAATACTTTATTCCTATGTTTTTCCATTATTTATAACTCGCTTCTGCATATTCTTAAAGAGTTGTGTTAATATAACTCGTGTTCACAGTGAACCCTATATGTAGCAACATATCCTCATTTCGAAAGATAATTTTAAATTATAAGATGTATATTATGAAATTTGGTGGTGGTGGTTTTGTTGCTGTGCGCATAGGGTTCATCTTAAATCTATGGGTGATCTTATTGCCATACACTATAGAAGTTTGCTCTCTGTCTCCATCTGTGTGTGTCTGTGAATGAGAAATATGATTTTACTTGTTTAAAATAAATGTATGCATAAAAGTCATTAAGCTTGGTCTTCCTCTTGTTTAGTGCATCGTCTGCATATGGCTATGCTGAATTTCGAGTGATAATGGAATCGATTAAGAGCTTATAGTAGAGTCTTTTGTTTCTTAAGGACAAAGTCTCTACTCCTCAATTTGTTTGAGTTTTATATTTCTTGTACATTTTACGGTATAAACTATGGGAAAAACATTTGTCATTGTAAAGGACACAACTTTATATCATTTTAAGTTAAATGAACGTGTTTTGGTGTATATTTGTTGGTTTTTAAGTGCTTTCTCGTTTCTCTCCTCCTAATTTTATGGAGGAGAGAGAATGCAAAAAGCCAACAAATATATACTAAAACATTGTTGTTTCATTTAATAAGATACAAAGTTGTGTCCTCTAAAATGACAAACTTTTTTCCTTAAAATATTGAGGCATTTAATAAAATCTTATTCCCTATAGGTGACCAATTTGTGTAGTGTTAGAACATGAATTGTCCTGGATTTCCATCTTTGTTAATCTGTACTGCCAGGGTACTTAGTGTGTTATGGTTAATCATTATGAGAACCAACTAGAAAATCTTACATTGTCTAGGTCAGAAAAAATTGATTGGCAACGGTGTAGCTTGAATTTCAATCTATCGAGAGGTGATTCATTGCATAGCTCATGTTTGGTATTTGATTTTCGCTTATGGTATTATGAACATTCAAATCTTGAATTTGCAGGCGGAGCGCAAGCGGCGGGAGAGACGACCATAATGCAAGAATTGACTCATGCTGAATTTGGCTGCCTCTATGGTGCGTTGTATAGCTTCTTCTCGAGGCTATAAACATTTTATGTATTTGACTCAAGGCTATGCATGTAAGCGTTTTAGGTTTGTTAAAAGACATTTATCTGTTTACCGTTGTCCATAAAGAGACAACACTGATCCAAGTGTTTATTCCTGAGATGACATCAAACCTTAAACACTGAAGTACAAAGCAATTGTCACTTGAGTATTTGGTGTTGAGATTGAATTTATATAATAAATATAAATTATGCCTAATAGGCATTTTGAGACTCGATCATTAGGAATGGAACTCTTCCATTAAATTTCAAAAATAAAATAAAATTTGGAAGCAATTTGTAAGCTCGGAGAAAAGAAACAAAGATGTAGGTGAAAACGAAGAAGGAGACGATAACTGAAGACGGAATTGAGATTAAAAGTGTCTTTTTTTACTAAATCATGATAGCCAAGTTGGTGCATAGGAGTTTTGAGCAGTTGAAGATGAGAGTATATATTTGATTCTTTTTAGTAACATTTTTTAGAGTGGTTTAAAGCAGTGTTTTACAAATCGACTCGGACCGACTGGGTCGACCCTGGTCTCGGTAATCTGATAGGTTTTTCGATCCGATCGGTTATTTGGACCGCTTTTGTGGTCAATCCGGTTTGGATCGGTTGAACCGATGACTCGGCGACCCGGTTGACCTGGGTTAGACCGATTGATCCTCTTTCTTTTTTCTTTGTTGATGAAAACTCTTGAATTAAATCATATTCATATTTTATAGTAAGTATGATTAAAAAGTAAGGTGTAAATAATAAAGTATTTTGGATTAGTGCAGTTCGTTTATGTAATTTAGTTGCATCTTACAATGATCTTATGAAGTTAAGTGGTGATAAACACTAATGGACTCATGATCTCATTTCAACGGTAACACTTTCTTCTTAGTGTATATTTCATGCATACTATTGTTATCATGATTTAATTTATTCGTATCATGTCAAGCACAGAAGGTGCATTTAGTTTACATTACAATTTTAATCCAATATTAGGATATGGTCTAGAGCTAGAAGTTTAGAAGTATATAATATTTGTTATCATTGAGAACCAATTTATTTTTTGAAACTCATTGATAGTTTTCTTATGTGAATTTTTAATATAAGTAATATGTTTATATTTTTTAATATGTGAACAGCAAATCCGGTTCAACCCGATTGAACCAGTGACTCAGTGACCCAGTACCTTGACCGAGTCGATGATCAGTCCGAGTTTTAAAACACTGGTTTAAAGTCTTAATTCTGAATTTTTCTCAAATAAAATTAATTTTCATGAAGGATACATATGATTTATTAAATGGGAAGGATATTGTAACAACTAATTAGTGTTATTATCAATGTTACTACCAATTAATTTTACCATTATATCAATTATGTTGATCAAACGGTTATATTTATTTTCATCTTTGTATGGTTATGATTCCCTATATTTAATACATTATATTTATTTTCACCTTTGTATCGTTATGATTCCCCAAATCATAACCATACAAAGATATAAATAAATATAACTGTTGGATCAATATAATCAATCTAACGGTGAAATTGATTAGTAATAACATTGATAGTAACACTAATTGATTATTATAATATCTTATCCCCAAAACATATGGGTCTTTTCAACAAGAGCCACTTTAATAGGCCGATAACTTAATCTAATTACAATGGAAAATAGATAAATAACTAATTAAAATATAAAAAAAATCTACCTGGTCCTATTACATGATTTAACTAGGGGTGGCAATATAGGTATTGACCCGCGGGTTGACCCGTGACCCGACCCGCCAAATCACGTGTCGTGTCAACCCGCGGGTCAGGGCGGGTCGTGTCAGGGTTGTGTAAATGTGACCCGTTTATTTTCGTGTCGGGTCACGTGTCAACCCGCGGGTTTGCGTGTCAACCCGCACAGTGTCATTTTTTTATTTTTTTATTAAATATTTTATTATATTATTATTTTTATTTATATATTGATATATATAGTCATTGTTTAGTATAGAAAAGAATAAAAGGAACTAAAAATCTCAAAAAATAGAAGCTAATCTTTTTTTTTTATTTTTTATTGTTTTTAATTTATTTATTTTTCAAAAAATCCAACTTTTTTTTAAATTTTAAATTTTGCGGGTCGTGTCGTGTCGACCCGTGACCCACAACGGGTCGTGTCAGGGTTTGTGTTTTACGACCCATTTACAAAACGGGTCGTGTCAGGGTCGTGTCAAATAGTGTACGGGTCAAAAACGTGTCGTGTCGGGTTGACCCGTATTGCCACCCCTAGATTTAACCCAACACACAATCGGATTAATAATAAGTCTTCTTGGTACTCCTCTTCTTGTTGGGCCTTATTGGATGGGTTTGTTGGGCTGGAGGTGGGATTATCACACCCACAAATCACACTACCCATGAGGACAATCCTCGTCCTCGAGGATCGCGCCTTGCTACTGACCTGGACCAATCAGAGTGGTAGATGCAGATTGCGCATTGGTAGTCGTTGGATGCGACGGAGAAAGAACCAATCTATTGCCTGAACGGCTGGATGTGCATTGATATCGAACGGCTGGATGTGCACTGCTGTGAAGAACCAATCTGTTGCCTGAACACATATATTCATGTAAGCTACCCGTTGGATTGGGCTGAAGCAACACATTTGGGCATCTATAGTTGGATTGGAAATGCAGGGATGTTATGGACCAATCAGAGCTTGAGTTGCGGATGACGGCCACTGCATCGTGTGATCTGCTTTGGCTTGAGGGTCGAGATTGCACAGCTTGGTTGGGCCAATTAGATTGTCGGATTGAAAATCAGAATTAATTGAAGCTTTGCTAGTCCTCGTGGACTTTTTGACCCTTTTGTCCTTCATTAATTAACTAATAATTATTTTGCTCTTTATTTAAAACTATCTACCAATTTGCCCCTCTTTAATCGATTAACTTAAATATTTATCAATTAAATGGTCAAAACTAAAAAAAATAGTTGATTTGAAGATTTAATTGATTAAATCAGGTCCACCTCAAATACCCATGTGAATTGCCTCAAGCCAGTCGTCATGGTAGTTAAAAACTGCATTTTTACAACAACAAAAAAAGTTCAATTAACTTTTTTTATGATTTTTTATGATTTTTTTTCATTATAATTTTATTTTTTATGATTTTTTATTTTTCTTCTATTTTTAGTTAAAATCTTGATTTTAATTTCCTTGTTACTAGTTAATGGAGTGATCAGACATTGGGATGTGTGTCTATCACCCATTAACAGTTGCTGCCCATTGATAATGAGACACAATTATACCTCAGAAAAAAAATTAGTGATCCCGATGCATGTAGTCCTTTCATTCAAAAAATTACACTGGGATTAAAAGTGTTTTTTCCCCTCCCCCGTACAAATTTCATAGTCAACAAAAATTTTTAATTGGCTCATCCCCACCGAGTCAGTGGTAGGACGGGATCACCAAAATTCCTCTCTTATACCTCAGCATTACTATACCTAGAGAGAGAAATGTCTATTCCATTTTCCATGTCTTTACATAAACTCATCTTTTCGTTCTCTCTTTCCTCATTCTAAATTGTGGCTTCTTTAGTAATGTGTGGTGAGGTATTGAATGATCCATCCATGGATTCCTACAGAATCTGGCTCTGCCAATTCTCATCAGACTTATATATACATTATTTTACATAACAGAATATCGAACAAATATTTGAAATACATCATATGTTGTATTACGACTCTGTGCCATTCCAGATATCATATACAAACTAACAGACATACCGAAACTAATATCCAACATATACAAATGTACAAGGCTACATATGCCTCTCAAAAAGAATATCAACTATACATATGCATGATCACCAATCATGCCTCAAAACATATACGTATACAGAAATTCATAACTAGTAATAACTACTCTAGCTCCGTCACTAGCCTCCCTGCACCGGCCTCTTGCTCTGAGAGGGCTCTCCCACTACTATTGGAGTACCTAAAATGTAAGACCCCAAACGAGATAAGATACAACCATCTCAATAAACTCAAATTTTATGGAGTAGTCTTTACCCTCAAGTTCACTTCCTGCATAAAAAGTCAAATACATAGCATATCATACATCATGTAACAAGAGACAATAATAGCAATAATTTGTATTGTGCATCCAATACGCAAGATCACTCCAATGAGTCGTACTTAAAGCTAATATCCGTATGGAACTTCCAAAAGTCTTTCCTCTTAGGACCAATCCCCAAGGGAAGTCCATATATATATGTGTGTGTGTGTGTGTGTGTGTGTGTGTGTGTTCAATTGGCCAAGAACTAGTAATTATACAAGTCATAAATATTATATACTTATCATATTCAGGAATCAAGGCATCAAGAATGCATATTATATAGTCACATAGCATAACCTACATGAATGCAAGTATATTAAGTAACTAACAGAGATGGAGATATAGACATACAGATATCCAAACCATCATCCCATGGGATATCTGTATGTAAGCTTTCTTTTCAAACTTTGCTTGCAATCCAAGAAACTAATCCTTTGATTGACTTTCTTTCATTTGTTCACTTGATTGCTCACTATTACAAATGAACACAATCACCATCAATCATCAAACAAACTTAACTTGGACTTTATGAATTCAACACTCTTACATTTTAATTTTGAATTCATAGGTGATTATACACATCATTAGTCCAACATTTTCAAGTATCAATTCATGTCAAAACACAAGTCTTTACCAATTTTACCACAAGTCAAGAATCATACCCTTAACTTACTTTACTTAACCCACCAACCTAAGGTAGGTATTTAGAACCTTGTAAAAGGCTCACAAGGTCATCAAAATGACTTACAAAGCATAAACTTAAGTTTAACATACTTCAAACCGTTAAAAATCTATAAACAAGATTCTGTCATCCATTTCATAATCACATCATTTCTTGCATTACTTTCCTAACTTGGCCAAAAATACACATAGAAATTAGGTCACCCTTTTAATAGTTTTCAACATTTTTCTTGGTAGTTTTAACAACACCAATCAATATCATGGCCTAAACCTCATCAAAATCCAACATACAAGACCATAGGAACTCAAAGAAAGTTCATAACATTCATGAAGACCAAAGCTTAAATCATGAATTCTAACCATAGGAATTAGAGCTTCATACCTTAAATCACCTCACAAATAGCTAGAAAATACTCTAGAACCTTTGAACCATCAAATGACCCATCTTCTTCACTAGGGCAACAAGTAGGTCGAAGCTTAGAGTGGAAATATCTAACTCATATCAGCCTCAAACCATGATCTAAGATATAGGTTGTGATCACAAGATCGTATACTACAAGTTTTGTGAAATGAACTTAGTACAAAAAGTGGCTAAAAATTGATGAATCAAGCTTGCTCTTTGTTCTTCTATGGTTAGGCCAAGCATGATGAAAATAGAAAGAAAGAGTTACGTGGAGAGGGAAGAAATAGAGAGGAAGGTCGACTTGGACAAGAAGAAAGTCTTGCTTAATGGCTAAGAAATCAAATGTTGACTTTAATGAATTATAAGCATTCTAATTGGCTAACAATTTTCACTAACTTGACTTATTTGTCTTATTTTTTCTAATCATAATTAACTTAAATTAATACCACTGATAACTCATAATTTTTTTTAAAGAATTTAATTACATCATCAAAATCAAGTTTAGATCAAGTTTTGCTTAATTACAAATTTATCCCTAAACTATTAACATATTTGTTCTTTGAATCACAAACTTTTCTAATAATACAATTTGGGTACTAAGGGGAGCGTTTGGTATGGGAGAAATTTTTTATTATCGGGAAAAAAATATTTCCCAGAATATGGTGGAAAATACTTTTTCTCGGGTAAGTTAGGAAAAGGTGTTTGCTAGGCAAAAATATTTTCGGGAAAGTTGAGTTATTTTTACTGATGCTATGTTCGATTAATTGTGAAATATTGATGAGAAAATGTACTGAAATTACGAAATTATCCATTATTCCATTATTTTAAAATATTGAATAACATCATCAAATGTATGTTTTAGCACTTCATAACCATGTTTAACATTCTCGAATTTTTCTCTTTCTCTCTCTTTCTTCTGCATAAATGGAATTCCTTCCTCAACCCCAAGAAGGTGCCGAAGAAGACACCAATGTCGACGTTTACACAACCCGTGGCACACCCATTCGGCACCTCCTTCTTGATCACCTCTACTCCGCCACCACACCCATTCTCTTTTTGCTCTCTTTGAGGAATATGGAAAATTCATTGGCCTGCTTTAATTTTTGTGGGTTTTTCTGAAGTGTCATTTGTTTGGACTCAAGAAACGGAAACTTCGTGAATTTGAACTTTGCTTAAATGTTTAGATCTGTGATCTTTTTTTTTTTTGGGTTTATGATTTCTGTGTGGTTGGAAGGAGAAAATCTTATGTGAATGTTAAATGTCACTTGCAATTTCTGAAGAGAAAATCTCACTTGTAGAAATGGAAAATTTTGTGTATCTGCTTTTATTTTTTGTGGGTTTTCCAACATGTAGTGTTTGTTTAGATTACACTGAAGAAACAAAGACAAAGAACGAGATGCATATCAATGTAGTGTTTTTATCTTTATATGTTGCGAGATTTTTTTAGAAATGGATCTGAGATATGATTGTTTGAGGGCAATTGTGTCTCGAAATTTGGTTATTGGATTCTGACTATGTGGGAAAAAAACCATGGGGTGGGTTGGTAAAGTCTTCAGCGATTGTGTAGTTAAAAAAAGATGGGGAACTTGCATTATTGGATTCCAACATTTTCCTAGCATTATTTTTAAATAACCCATACCAAACACGCCCTAATAGACTTATTTGGCATGAATTGTATCTTGATACTTATAATCATGTCATTCACATGATCAAATCATCAAAACTTACATTAGAACTTACTTAATAAAAACTTGCAAAACTTACTAATCATCTTCAGAATCATCTTATCATTTCAAGACTTAATAGTATGGGTCATTATACGATGGAACATGGCTTATTCAATAGTTCAGTGTCCATGGTAGATTCTAGTAGTGGGTGAACTTGGTAGTGATTTGTGACCTTGAAACGTTGTAGCAGCGACACATGAAACAACGGGTGCATCTTGGATTTTTGTAACATCCTGGGCGCTGATGAGGGCGGGGAGTGATCGCCGGTGCGAAATGGCATGGACAAGGAGCGGCTCCTGGCAGGCTTCCAGTGATGAGGGTACATGAATGAATCGAATCAACATCTGAAAGAGAGGGATTCCAGAGACTGTACTGGTATGGGACAATACAGTTGAGAATAACTTATACGAATTAATTGATACTACTTATACTAACAAGATGCATCTACTTTTCGGTAGCCCAGAACGAAAGAACTCCATAGTTAAGCGTGCTTGACTTGGGGCAATTCTGGGATGGGTGACCTCCTAGGAAGTTTTACCAGGAAGTGTGCGAGTGAGGACAAAGTACTGAAAAGTCTCGTGTTAGTGTGTAGGGACAGTCGTTGATCCTTGCAAGTTGGCAGGCGTTACAATTCTGCTGGAAGTTTAAGGTGGCATGCTACCTTTCTGATATGTTCCAAGACCTTAAAGGGTTCATAGTATCGCAATGAGATTTTATGACAAGTTTGATGATGAACTAGCATTTGGTGGTATAGTTGAAGGCAAAGCAACACAAGCTCCCCAACCTTGAAAGTAACCATGCCTTGTGTTTATCCGCATTATCCTGCACCCCTTGCTGAGCTTTAATCAAGTTTTCCTTAAATGTTGTTATGACCTGGTTTTTGTGGTTGAGGTCATGATCCACGATGA
This sequence comes from Gastrolobium bilobum, assembly GCF_033153095.1. NCBI lineage: Eukaryota > Viridiplantae > Streptophyta > Magnoliopsida > Fabales > Fabaceae > Gastrolobium > Gastrolobium bilobum. The sequence goes on from NW_026899836.1 coordinate 27,082, forward strand.
CATTAGTGGAGAAGCCAAGGCAATAAGCTAATAAGTTAGGAGGTGGATGTCTAAAGATGACCTCAAAGGGTGCAAAGCCAATAAAATCTTTATATGTAGTGTTGAAATGGTACTCAGCCCACCATAGAAAGGGAGACCATGCTGCTAATAAAGTCCATGTTGATATCGATCCAAATTGCATTTGGCATTTTAATTGGTTGTAACAACCTATATAGATTGTGGTTTGAACTCTTCAAATTTTGACGTAGTTCACATTGGTTGATAAAGTGTTTAACATCGTTGTTCAGGCCTTTCTAGGTAAAGGTTCAACCGCTTGATTGTGTGTTGGCTGTCTGCGTGTTCGCCTTCTGGTGTAGAATGCACTTCACGAAGCAGCGTTCGAAATTCAGGTCGAAAACTTGGGCAGGAAGATGTGAACGTTTTGTAGTAGAAGACCCTTTTTATTTTCCAATTTTTCCAATTTTCTAATGTCATAATTTTCCTCCATAGGATAGTAGCTATGTAGGTATCACATTGTAATTCTTCTTGTAAAAACATTGATATAATCACATTCAGGGCCTACGAATGCCAATAATTCGGGGAGGGGGGTGATCCCCCTCTAGAAGCCTGGAAAAAACATATATCATTATGTTAGTATACCCTGATTTATAAGTAAGAGTGTAGTTAAATCTCATCACTTTAGAAAGGAATTGCTAATGCTCAGGGGTTTGGATAACCTATTGTTGAACCCTAAAGGTTAAAAGGTGAAAGAACTTTAGTTTCGATGATAACAAAGCACATAGAAGCTTAACATGTAAGCATAACTTGGAAGACAATGAAATAAGTCCTAAATGATAATAGAAGACTAAAACAATATGCAAAAAGCAAGGGATAACTAAAATAGCAAACTCAACCTTCAAGTAAAAACTTTCAAGTGTAACATAACACTAAATGGCTTAAAGCATTAAGACCATTGAATTCATATCAAGATAGAGGCTCACATAATTAGAAACATATTTTGAAGTATGGAAACTTAGAGAATGAAGACTATTGAGCTCTTACTTCAAGAATTGTATTCGTAGTTCAAAATCATGTATTATAAGAACCTACATACTCCTATTTTGCATACAAGATCACACACACATGAAAAGTTGTTAAAAAGTTACTAGAAACATTCATAATATGATAAAAGTCATTAGAAATCATTTGAAGTTGATTTGGATAGAAAACAACAAAAATAGGCATTTATGTTTTGCTGTTACTCGAGTAACCCATGATCAGGTACTAGAGTAAGTGATGTACTAGAGCACATGAGCCTAGATACTCGAGTAACTCACTCAAGAACACTTACTCGAGTACAAGCTCGTGATATACTCGAGTAACTTATAACAAAAAGTTATAACTTGACCTTAATAATCTATTTTGATGTCCAACGGTCATAAACGACTAGTACTTCAATTGGACTCCTATATAACATAAGATTAGAGTTTCTAAATAAGTTTTTGAGAGAGATTAACACAAAATCACAAATAATTCAGAAATTTCATCATTTAGAGGCATTTTTAGCATATCATGAAAAAAGCTCAATAATTCATTTGTCTAATTCATTTATGTTTATTTCCTTTGTAATTAGGATCATAGAAAGTTGTTCTAAATATGTTTGAAGTTGCTTTGTTGCTGGAACTCAAAATTGTGAAGATGAGTGATCCTATAGGTGTATAGGTTGAGAGATTGACCAAGATTGGTCAAGATTATTGTGAAACTCCATTTTAAATTAGTTTCTCAAGTATCGGTTGGATGTTCTAAGCATAGTATATGATATGCATCAGTCTGAACGTATCTCTCTTGTGTTTTAGGGGTGAACCAAGATAAATCTTTGTGTTTGATCTTCTAAACCCCTATTTCTTTTAATTTTCGCATTTGATTCTTTGTTTGCTATGTTTTCATCTTTAATTTGATTCTATTTTGGGGTTGGAAATGTTTCATATTTTGTTATTGCACACTTTTAATTGATTTCTTGAAAAAAGGCTCAAGGGAATAAGTTTCTTACAAAATAAGTAACCACAATTCATCCCCTCTATTGCAGTGTAAAGTCATTCTTGTTTTACAATTGGCCCCAAAGCTTAGGTTCTCTAATTCAATGTTTAATCACCCATAATGAGTTGTCCCAAGAAGGTAGTTCAACCAATAGGCCACTTTTCTTTAATGGAACCAATTATCCTATTGAAAATCTAGAATACAAATCTTCTTAGGATTTGTAGATTTGAATGCTCATCAGTCAATTATCGACATTCTACAAAGGGGTTATGCATATTCGTGTTATAAGTATTATTAATCTTGGAATTCAAGTCCAGGCTTTTAATAGAGTAGCACCGAATTATATAATCATCTGTTGATTATCTGGAGCCTTGATTAATAATAGATAGTAGATCCCCAGGTTAGCTTGAGATAAGAGATAGGGTAATTTTAGTTGACGAAGACTAGTGAGTTACATGGTTTTTGGCTTTGAGCTCAAGTTTGTACTCAGGATTAAGTCAGAGATTGTTGGGTTTATGCTCTTTTATCAAAGCCCAATTGTACTCAATATATAAGAAGAGTCCAAGAAGCTTAGGGCTAGAATTTCTTGGTACCCGTATAAATAATTTCACTTTAGTCATCAGCCTCCAAAATTGTTGTTGTGAGATCTCAGATCTGAAATCCCAAAATGCCCACACATTCATCCTTCTCCCCCTTGAGTATAGTCTGGAAGATGCTACCATCCTTCGGAGCCACCCTCAATGACTTGATCATGTGCATCTTCAACAAGGAGGCATATTCGTGTTGTGACGTCAAATGTTTGTGAAGGAGGAGATTTTGTGGCAGCAAAGGTAAGAGGGATCACCACACTGATATAAAATGGAATTCCTGCAAAATCTGCGCTACAAAAGGTGTATGGCTTTTGTGGTTGCAAAACAATGATGATTCATCAACATACAAATGTACTAGGTCCTAAATCACTTTCGCAGATCCAATTATCCCAGCAGGTCATGTCACCATAATTAACTTAAATTTATATTTTTTTGACTTTAATGATTAAAAAAAATATAAACTTAGAGTTAGTCCAATTCCAACCAAGTAATTAGACAAGTCATGATTGAGTTGTCCTTATATTAAAAAAAGTGTCAGAATAAGTGAAATCTGGTCCATAAGCAACCTTAATAAGTTTTGTGAATCTCAAAATTTAATTTTAAAAAAAAGTAAATAAGTGTGGATATTAAGTATAGTTGTTAGGCTCTTCGACCCATTTTGGGGTCTTCCCTATGAGTTTTCTAATATAAGATGTAAAATACACAAATCACAATGTTAAATAACTAACTGGTCGGGATGACATTCTTGACAATATTTTCGTCGATGTCAGAATCAGAGTCACTACCCTTAGGAGGAACTTTTTTGTGTACCTCTTCATTTAAGTCACCCAAATTAACATCCATGTGAGCTGCATCGTCTTTATCCTCCATGAATATATTCTGCCAGCGATGTGATGGGGCATCAGAAGGTGGTAAATTTATATCTAATGACTCAACCGGCAATGAAGAATTGTCAGCACAAGCAATGTTAGCATATAACTCAAGGGGCGGAAGCAGCTCTAATGACAAAATAATTTAACCCCATACCAAATGTGCAAATTAAAATGGGGAAGACCCCAAAAAGTCAAAGAGCCATAGTTATTATTACAATATTCATTATTTATTTATTAAAAAAATTATGGGGTATTAATTAAAGGAAATTATTATCTCATACAATAGGAGAAAGTTACTAGATACATCAATAAACATGTCTTGTTATTTTTTATTTTTAACACATGATGAGACACACCATGTGTTGGGTCTATGACATGAGAGAGAGTGTCTCTTATAACATGAAATTAGATGCTCCCATTAATTAAACTTGTTGGAGTCTTAAATATGAGGGGGGATATTTTGACTACCAAAAGTGTCTACTACCACCTTACTACCTATCAAATCACCATTGGATCAAAGAGAGAGAATGTTAAAAAGTTTTTGAAGAGAGAGAAAATGTTAATCCAATGGTGATTAGATAGGTAGTAAGGTAGTAGTGGAAACTTTTAGTAGTCAAAATATCCTCTTTCTATATTTATCGTAAAAATTAACAATTAAGAGTTATGTTCTGTTTGGAGTTTGGAGTTTTTAAGGCAAGGGAACAAAAGGGAGGAAACGAAACATAACGGGTGAAATGACAGTTGCTTTACATCTTTCTCAACTATGAAAATGAAGAAATGTAGAAAACATCTTATTAATTAGAAGATTAAGTTAAAGTACCAAGAAGATAAAAATTAGTAACCTAGCAACCCCTTTTAAACACGAAAGATAATGAAAACTGATAACTGCAGTCTAGCATTTACATGATTTGATAGTCGACCAACTATTTAGTGTTGTGTCTTAACAGAATAGATGCCATTAAACCTTAAAATGGTTTCATTGTTTTTGTCAATTACTTTCAGCAACTTCAAGTTAATCAAACACTGGAGTTTGTACTTCAATAATCATAAGTTTCTCATTCAATTTTGTTTCTAAGATATAATTGTCGTTTCATTTTCAGAGAACACAACCTGAAATATATCACTACCTTCCTTCACCTTTCGGTAGACTCTTGATCTTCCAAGAGTTCAAACATCTGCTTCAGTGTGGTTGGTTAGTCACTCTGCTATGAACTCTCTCTTTCTCTCTCTCTTTATTAGTTGTCTCAAATGAACCACTTCTTATATTCCTCTCGAAGCAACCCCTGGTTTGTGCCTGCTTTTGCTTCTCTGCCAGGTATGTTTTCCTTACCATTTCCACTATTCTGCATCCTTCTTTGTGGTTCTGGTTATTGCAGATTTCCCTTATTTGGTAAAGCTCCGATTAGAAGAATAAAACTTGGATACTCATTGAAGTTGGGGTGCTATTGATTGTGATCATTTTTTTGTACCACATGGCACATGCTTTCGGTCAAATGTATAAATGATGAGTACAGCTACTAACTAGAGGCATAGAGATTGAATGCTTGGTTTTTATGATGTTTAATATTTTTAAGGAAAGTATAGGACTAATGTTACTGGTGTTATGTTAGTATAAGGTTTTATTTCAAAAAACACCCTTATGCCATGAATTGACAATTGTAGTTTGAATAGGTTTCGGGATGTATAAGTGTCCTGTATTATTAATATGATGACATTTTTGGAGAGTTTGGATAGTTTACATCAAATTATTGAAGGGTATAGGAAAAGATATTGAGGAAGATCACAATGCAAAGGCACTCTTAATGATTTGCAATGAAACTCTTGGAAGGTGTCAAAATTTGGGTGCGAGGACTAATCTCCCCTAGGATAGATCCAAATTCCAAACTACATGATGCTTTCTGTGAGTTTCTTACGCTGTAGATAAAGGATGATCACATGGCACTCAGTTTACTGAGTCGCACATATGGTCCATTTGTTTGATAGGAAGTAATTTAGGGCTGTGAGAAAAAAAATGGGACCAAATTAAATTGAACCGAACCAGTTTTAATAATCGAATTGGTTTTATAAACCAATTAAAAAAATTGAACCAAACCAAAAGAACCGGTTTTAAAAACCAGTTTGAAACGTACCCGAACAATTTTAACAGATTCGAAACCGGTTACAAATCAAGAACTGGTTTTGAAACATGAACCGATTCTGAACTGTTTCCAATCTGATTCCGAACAGCATCTGATTCTGTTAATAACTGGTTCAGGAAAAATAAAACCGATTCGGTTAAATAAAACATTTCATTTAAAACCGATTTAAACCAGTTGGGTTCACCAAGCACGCTTAAGAAGTATATTACCTATTTTTGTAACAATATGAGAAGTTGACATATATTTTAAAGAAATTTGATAGGCATGTGCATTTTATATACTGTTTAGATGACAAACAATTGATGGAAAAAATTAATTAATGAGATTTACAATAAATTGGTTGAATGTTACTGTGCAGGATTGTTACTGACTATTTCTTGTTGCTATATTCCAGAGAAATAGAAATGAGTCCAAAGAAATGGTTTAAGACTATTGTCAACTTGAAGAAACTGAAGGCATATAAATCAAAACAAGCAAAGGTTATTTCTTTTCTTTCTCTTAACAATGTTTGCAATTTAAGTTTTGCAAATATGATCATAATTTGGAAAGAATTTCTCATACTTTTTCTTGCTCTGTTGAATTTTCTGCTCTCTTTGCTCTTCTTTAATTAAAATAGTTCTTAGTCCACTGTTGCTGAACTTTCTCTGCCACTCTTTTTGAATAGGTGCAATCTACTGCTGAAAAATCAAATGAGTCTTCCGCGGAAAAGCGAGACACTCATGAAGAGTCAAGTAACATTGACAATGCAGGTTTGATGATAGAAAGCACAGTTCCCACAAGGTTGATAGAAGATATTGCTGCCACACGAATTCAAAATGCGTTTCGTTCATTTCTGGTACATAATTTATATGGTGCTAGACACCTTTTATTCAACTACTTTGTTTGTCCAGTTCTTCATTGTAGTATATGAATGAAAAGCTGTATTTCGTGTTGCATTTAACAGGGAGTAAACAGAAAGAATTTAGTATTTTGTTCAGGAAAGCAAGTAATCTGAAGCATAAGTCAAAATTCACAATGTTAGATTGATGTAATATAAAAAAGACCATTGATGCGCCTTTCAAGGTTTTAAGTGAGATAATTATTTAATTTTTTTAGTGGAATCAATTTAGCACAACATAGGGAAAAAAAAAAAAAAAAAAACATTAATTGACCTTCACTCATGTGGTTCCTTTTGCCTACATCTTATTAAGCTCTCATTTTTCTCTATGCAGGGAAGAAGAACATTTCACCATCTAAGTGGAACAGTGAAATTTGAGGCTTTAAATCTAGATCACATGGCCAAAGAGCAAACAGTAACTGCACTAAACTACATACATTTGTGGAGCAGAATACAAGATCAAATTAGAGCTCGCAGACTCTGCATGATAACAGAAGCCAGGATTAAGCAAAAGAAATTGGAAAACCAGTTAAAACTTGACGCAAAGATTCATGAGCTAGAGGTATTGTTATTACTGTCATCTTCCTGTGGTGGCTTGTTTTCAACTTTCGTTAAAGTTCTAAACAAACCATTATAGAAACCATTATCAATATCAAGAAAATATGCTTTGATGGTAAAAGTGAATGTCAGGTGGAATGGTGTGGAGGTTCTGAAACAATGGAAGAGATACTTTCCAGGATACATCACCGAGAAGAGGCAGCAGTAAAACGAGAGCGAGCCATGGCATATGCCTTCTCTCATCAGGTATAATTTGATCCACTTTCTTTCTCTTTGTTAAAATACAAAATTTCACCACTTTTCACTGGTTATCCGACTTAATTTGGTTATAGTAACGTGGGCTATTTGACCATTGTGCCCTTAATTCAATAAAAAAATACCACTTAGTCCCCATTTTTGAACTATTTAAAAAGTATGACTTTTTTTTTGTAAAGATAATATTAATCTGTTCTTGTTTGACTGTTGACTGACCTTTATACTCGAGTACGTGACCTTCATACTTGAGTAAATCAAATGTCACGAGTTTATAAGTCAATATACTCAAGTGTATAAGTCATGTACTCGAGTAAATGAAACCAAATTTTCTACGAGATTTTTCCAATGCGTAGCTCTCGTAAAGTTATGTGAAATAAAAAAAAAACACCTGATTCAGATACCTTAGTAAAAAATTACGGTCTTCCGAAGTTTTACTCTAAAATTTCTAAAGTTTTGTAATGCCAATAGGTTTTGTGATATCTACAAACTCCTCCTCAGGTTACTTAAGTTAAGTCCAATATTATGAGTATATGACTATAGAAACTTGTTTGATCCAAAAAATCTCGTGAATTTTTTTTTACCATAAAACTTCAGAAGTTCATAATTTTTAACTCGGGTGTCCGAATCAAGTGCTTTTTTCTATTCCACGTAATTTTTCTAGAGCTACGTGTTGGAATTTTTTTAGAGAATTATTTGTTAGAGTTTGAAAGAAAAAATTTAAATTACATCATTTTGCAAAGATAAAATATGTCAAACGGGGACAGAAACATTTTTTGGACAAAATTTTTTTGGCACAAAAGAGCACCTGATTTGAACACCTGAGTCAAAAGTTACGGTCTTCCGAAATTTTACTCTACAATTTTGTAATGCCAATAGGTTTTGTGATACCCACAAAACTTGTTTGATCAAAAAAATATGGTCTTTCAAAGTTTTACGGTTAAATTTTTTCCACAAGATTTTTTGAATTAAATAAGTTTCTATAATCATATACTCATAATATTGGACTTGACTAAGGTAACTTGAGGATGTGCTTTGTGGGTATCACAAAACCTAAACATTACAAAATTTTGGAAATTTCAGAGAAAAACTTTGAAAGGCCGTAACTTTTGACTCCGGAGTCTGAATCAAGTGCTTTTTTTTTATTCCACATAACTTTTCGAGAGTTGCGCGTTGAAAATTTCCCGTAGAAAATTTGGTCTCATTTACTGGATTACATAACCCATATACTCAAGTATATTGTTTGGAATAGGAAATACTCGAGTATCTGGGTTCTATACTCGACTAAATGTTAAGAAAAATCCAAATGACGAAAAGTACTAGAGTATCTGGGTAGTGTACTCGAGTATTTGTTGTTCCATGCACTCGAGTATATGGGTCATGACTCGAGTTTATTGTTCGGTCAACGGTTAAACAGAGGCAGATAAGTGAAATATTTTGATACGGGGTAAAGTGATAATTTCTATGTAATTAAGGACACAATGGTCAAAAAACCCAGTAATGTGACTCTCAAAACCAAATTTTACATTTTCATGACCCGAACTCGGTGTTCTCTTGAACTAATTCTGAAAAGTCACTCCCCTATTAAACTCGACTAGCGAGTGTAAGGTGAGAGTTTAATTGGGAATTGATTTTTTAGAATTACTTCAAGTGAATTTCGAGTTCAAGGCATGAGAATGTAAAATTTGACCAGTTAATTTGGGGGTGAGAACGGTTGAACATCGGTTTGTTTTTTTTATGCTGAACCGAACCGATCAAGTGATTCCTGCAACAGATTTTGAAAAACAGTTCACCTCTAAAATTGGTTCGGAAAATATGGTTATTGATGATATAATTCACAGTTCGGTTTGGTTCATATAATATTTCACACTTCTAGGAATGGGTGTGAACCAAATTCAACTGAATTGGTAAAGTAGTTTGGTTAGGAAAACCAAATTGGTTTTGGAAAAATAATTTACTTCTTCAACCAGTTAAAAAAAAAAAAAATTTGATTTTTAAACCGGTTGGAAAAAATGTGATTATTAATGGTATTGTTCAGTTCAATTTACAATTCGATTTGATTCATATGGTTTTTCTCACACCCCTTGCACTTATATGTGAATTCGCATATACCATATTGCAGTGGAGGCCCAATTGTAGCCAGTATTTAGGCCAGGCTTCTTACAGGCTTGGCAAAGAAAACTGGGGTTGGAGCTGGAAGGAGAGATGGGTTGCAGCCCGTCCTTGGGAAATAAGGGTTCGTGTTGTTCAGGGTCCCATAACAAAGAAAATCAATGGACAGCAGCTTAGAACCAAAGTAGACAAGAAAGACCACAATGATACCAAACTACCCTTGTCTAAGCCTGACTTGTCAAATGGGAAAGAAATTGAGAAAGGGAAAGAAAACACCACTCCATAGCTGTCAAAAATAATCCAGCCAAATGACCCACGCTGTCACCTGTGTCATCTTTGGATAATGCAGAGCCAGCTAATTAAATGGTTCATGACTTGATAAAATCAATTTCCTGAAGTATCCCTTGTTCTACACCTTTTATTCATCCTTTTTTTTTTTTCCCCTCTGGTCTTCTATTTTTTGACTTAGCATATTTGGCTTGAATAGAATATGTCATTTGGTGTATTGTATACATTAAATTCGGAGTATTGTAATCTGTATTTACATGATCCATTAGAAACAATAATAATAGTTCTTCATGTTCTCAATCCCAACATAAATAATGCCCTTTTTTCATGTTGAAGTCTTGTGGTTTCTGACTTGGAGTACATAATTCAGCTGCTTTAGCATTTAATCATCAATGAATATCATTGAATGGTTTTTAGACAGAAAAATTAAGAAATAGCACGGTTGTACTATCTACGGTGTTGTATTAAATATTTGCCACTCTTGACACATAGCAACCTATGAGTTGATGACCCATTAAATTTTTGGTTGTAATCTTATTTATCAACCGACTAGCTGCAACACCAACTACCAAAAAATAATTGCCATGATCACAACAGAGGTCAAGGGTTTTTCTATCTTTTTATTTTTATTTTTATTATCCCTTGAAGAAAAAGAGCATTCCAACCTCGAGATATTTTATGAGGCTCTGAGATTTTAAGGTAGGGGACCACAGACAGGTTTACAAGTATCACACTTTGTTGGCATCCATGAGTGTGCACTCTTTCATAATTGAGCATTTTTGTGCTCATCCATCCCCTTCCATATCATGGCTCCCCCTGCAGATGTATTCCACTTTCCCCACTTGTTTACCTTGTAGCATTTTTCTACCCAACTCATCGGTTATGAATTGCCACCTAAAGATTCTCCCCAACACAGTACCTCATGTCACTGCTGTAAGTTTATAAACAAACAAAAAAGCACTTGATATTTTTGTTCCAAAAGGTAAGATGCGGTTCGAAGTTCAATGGTAGAAACCATTTTACTAGAAGCTAAAGCTTCGGAATGAATTAAGCTCTCTCTACATTGACTGGGGTAAGTAGGTAAGTCGGGCTGTTTTTCCTTTATCACGTTAAACTTTTTATTCCTAATGAACCTCTCAGTCACTATCATAGCATACTAAAACGGTTGAAGAAGAACTACAAATATGACGTGTGAAAGGAAAAGCAGCAAATGATGCTGACTTTGGGAAATTGCCCTTTTACCAAGCTCGGAATCAACTCTCACGCAACCCTTTTCTGTTGTCAATAGTTTCTACTGTTCATGGACAATGACTTCACGGGCAAATGCTCCCAAAATCCAAGCACGAAAGAGATAGATATAATGAAAGATGTAGAAAACTTCCAATTGTTTTTGCAGGATGAGGAAGCTAGGGACTAGTGAGGGTAGATAGTTGCACTAGATAGCAGTAAAAAAAAAGGAACAAAACAACAATCATTCTCTTGCAAAGAGAAACCAACCTGAGCGATCAATAAAGGCCGATCCTTTTTCCCTCATTTGAAACAACACAGCAACAACCATCCTGAGCCAAAATCATACACGAGTTTAATTATCTCACCCAAAGACGCAAAATTCCTATGTCGGCTTATTTGGGTTGTTTACCCTATTTTGTTACGGAGAGAACGCCTCATTATGCATTTGGGTCTGCACTTAGTTGGAAATATACAATAAATTGAGCAAACTAGCTATGCTATTTTGTTCCACTACCAGAAAAAAGAAATGGAAGAGAAGTATAAATAAGACACAATAACCACTACAAATTGCAAGAAAGGAGAACATTGAAATCCAACATAGATGAAACAAAACAAACATAGTACTTCTTCTAGTCTTGGTCAAAGCTTGAAAAACATAGGTAGAACTTAAATTAACAGATAAAAAGCAGAACAAACCGGGGATTTGGAAAACCTGAATATTCACCCCAGATTTTCTTCATTCCCACGGCTTATAGGCCATTGAAATCGAAGCATCTGAAATCCAAACCAAACTCCTCATCCATGTTGCTCCTGAAAATTCACCCTAATCTTTCAAAAGCAAGATCTCCATCGATTATCTTCAAGACAACCCACGAACCCTGAAATGCCCCCAAAAAAAACAAAATTGCAAGTAAGAACAAAAGAGAGGAACCAAATTGAGATTACAAGAAATGGGTTTTCAGGGGAGAACCTGAAGGAGAAGGAAAGTTTGGATTTTTTTGTGTTTCAATCAATGGCGAGAATCAGAGGAAGCAGAGGACGGCTTGTCAGATACGCCATCGTGTTCCTCTTCACCCTGAATTCGTGCTGGTATGCGGAACCCGGAGAAGCCACCGGAGCCGGCGAAACCGACGCCGGAAAAAGACTGATACATCGCCGGCGAGAGGTAGTGATGTTGGTTGTGGTCTACCGTCGCCTCGGCGATCGAAGGGTCTATCCAAGCACGAACCGAAGGGGTGTTACTGGACTGAAGGGGTCCCCTCTGAGAAAAATACTGGCCATGGCCGAACACCGACGCCGGTGCCGGCGACGGTGAGTTAAAGATAAACTCACCGCCATGGCCACTGTTACCAGGATCTGCAGAAGCAGCAGCATTCCAAGCCACCAATCTATGTAGTCGTCCTTGCTCGTGTTCCTCCATGTGGTGGTGGTGCTGCTGCTCAGACCAACCGGCACCGAAGGATCCGCCGTCAAAGCCGAGTGCGGCGTTTCCGGCGAAGAGCACTTGCTCGTGGTGGTGGTGGTGGTGGGTCTGAGCCTGGTGGTGATGAAGCAGAATGGGGTCCTGAAAGGACTGCAATGAAAGCCGCAGATCCTGCGACGTCGTTCGGGACAACAAATCCTGAGGTGGAGGGTAATTCTGAAACGACGCCGTTGCGGCCTCCATGGGAAAGAAGGACTTAATAGTATCAGCAATGTCAGTGTCCAACTGAAGAAAACCAGAACCACTGTTATATTTGTTGTTTTCATCTTCCAATTGTTGCGTATGAAATTGTTGTTCTGAGATTCTTCCACCCACCACAACTGTCGCCGCTTCCATGCGGCTACTGGAAGCGACGGTTATTGGGTCGTCCACCGGTGGTTGACGGTGGTGAACCAATTGGTGTTGTGGTGGGGCGGTGGTGGTGGGGATCCATGCCGGGAGCTCGGCGAGCTCGTCGATGGCGGCTTTGGCCTTCTTGATGAGCCAATCCACCGCCTTGCTGGGACGGTCGTAGCCGAGGCGGTCCTGCACGTCGTAGAATTGGATGGCGGTGTGTGCCGACAGCCGTACACGGCGGTCCCGGGGACCTTTTGCGGTGCAGACCTTGCTGTGGCGGTCCTTGCGCCCTGTTGACCGTACAATGTGGCCTCCTTGCACCTCCACGATTTCTCCTCCTCCTCCTGCGCCGCCGCCGCCGGAGGCGGTTCTCATCGCCAGTCTTGACGATGTTGTTGTTGTTGCTGCTGCTGCTGCTGCTGTTTCTCCCATCTTTCTTGCATATTCGATGGAAGGTGATGATGATGATGATGGTGGCGGAGGATGAGGGTGAGGTGGTGGAAGGAGAAAAGATCGTTTTTTTGGTGGTTGAAGTGGGTTCAACAGCTCTGTATCTAAACCTAAATAAGATTGTTGTTGTTGTTGTTGTTGTTGTTGTTGTTGATGATAGTGGTGTTGGGGTTGTTGCAGATATTGGAATTGGAGATGATGAAAGGTTGGGTCTGTGTCTTGGTGATGTGGGTAATGAGGATGGCGTTTGTGCGATGTAGGAGAAGAATCTTGCTCTTCTTCTTCTTCTCCTTCTTCCTCTGCTACATGCCTTGAGTTTAGAATCTGGTTTTGATGATGTTGCTGATGATGATGGTGATGGTGATGAAGTTGATGATTCCTGTGAGGATCCAGACTCAGACCCTTGTTGTTGTTGTTGTTGTTGTTGTTGTGGTTTTCCTCTTCCAGCTTTTAATGAAGCAGTGCTCTTTTTCTTAGTAGGTTGTTGATTCTTTACACTCCAAGCTTTGCTTCTTCCCACTCTCCTCTTGTTGCTTGTGCAACTGCCACCACTCTGAAACTTGGTTCTGTTCCCTCTGCTTCTTCTGTTGCTTCTCCCAGAAGTTCCTGCCATTCAAATTTCCCAGTTCCATCACCACCACAAAGAGCCCCTAAACTGAGAAAACGAAACTAGACCAGGAATGTTACGCAAACTCTCTTTTCAGCCTAACCCATCTCTCTCTCTCTCTCTCTCTCTCTCTCTCCACACTACTTTTTGCCTTTTGGCTAATTGAACTCCTTTATGCACACTATGTACTAACCAAACTGGAACTACACAATTGTACTGTTGGGTTGGTTAATACCCACTTGGGGGAACCACCCAACTAGATGGTGAGGGGTCCTCTTAGCAAAAATTTCCTTATCTCGACACACAGGCAGGCAGACACAAGAGGCAGAGAAAGAAAGAGAAAGAGATAAATAAAAAGAGAGAAAGAAAGATAACCAGTAAATTAAGGGGCTATAGGGAAGAGGAATTCATTCTGGCCCCTATACAAAGCCCCTTGATGATGGCAGTGTTAAGGGTGACAGTGTTTGGTCAGAATGGTTGTGTTAAAGATCTGTGATTTCATCACTGCCCTTCTGCTGCTGTTCTTGTACTACCTTACACTATAACATAACATAATACCACCAACCCATCCAAAATTCTTTCAATCACCAAAACTTGTTCAATTTTCACCAATTTCACTTTCACCAATTTCACCCTTCTCTCTTTCTCAATTTTAGTCCTTTATTATTATTATAATAATAATTATTATTATTATTATTATGTTTTGAATTTAGAATTTTTACTTGCTAGTTAGAAGTTAGAACCATTGGTTTTATCTCAAAGCAGTCTCTGTGAGATAGATCCTTTACATGCCACCACCACACCTCTTGAAAGGGACACCCTTCACAGCTTTTCTGGTTTCTATTTTTTTTTTCCCCTCTCTCTCTCTCTCTCTCTATATATATATATATATATATATATATAGCTTCACTTTAAAAAGAAACAACACCATAACATGGATGCTTAAATTACTTCAAATATTTTCAAAAAATAAAATAAAATTTACTTCAAAAACCATCTCTTTTTTCTCTGGTTTGTGAAATTATCTTACTTGGCATCTGCAGGGCCTACCCTTCTCTTTCATTTCTGGAACTATATTCTGTGCAGTGTTATAAAAACCATCCGACCTTTCTAGTTAGACTGGTTGTCTCATAAACCAGTTCTAATTTAGATACCAAATCGGTTATGTATTTAATCCGATATAAAATTGGTGAATCCTGAATATAATTGCTACTAAACACACACCGATTTTAAAAAAAATGATTTTATGACAATCTTGACAAAATGCTCGAACAATATCATTAATAAATAATGTAGATTATAACTTATAATATTTACTATTAATCAAATTTTAATTATTAGCTAAAATATTTCTAATTTTATATTTATTGTATTTATTATATATATTTAATTCATGCAATTAAATTAATGATTCACTGATTGAACCAGTAACCCATTAATTCAATACCTGATTGAGTAAATGACAGGTTCAAGTTTAATAATTTTGATTGTGTGCCTATATTTTTTGTATTAGTAAAAGTATTTCTCCAGTCAAACTCAAAAGATGTAGTTTTGGGATTATAAGATTAAAAAATTATGATGATAAAGACTAATATAATCTATAATATATTAGAATTATAAAAACGTCTTGATTTTTGCTCCAAAATGACGTCATTTTATGCTCATCGGAAATAATTTATCTCCGTTGACTGGAAAAATCTTTTACCCTACTTTTATACCCATTTTTAAAAAAAAATTAATACTACTTCTAAATTTTGAAATGTAAAAGAAAAAGAAAATATTCGTGTCAGTATAATTTTTTTGCTTTTGCATATATTTTAAGAAATATGTAGTTTGATTGTTTTTATTTTTAAATGTGAAGATAATAATTATTTCATTTATATTAATAAAGCTCATAAGTTATAAATATATTAGGATTTATTAATAAAGTTTTAAATATTCACTAGATATGTGCCCGTATATATAAAAGAAAATTTAATATGCGTTTTAAAAGAGAGAAGAATTAGATTGTGGCTTTCCATATCGTTATCGCTTGTAAAACGCGTAGTCCATTTCTGATTTCAAGACTCTGTTCTTGAGAAACCAACTCAGTTTTGAAACATTTAGAAAAAATAAAAAATAATACAATTTAACGTGTGAAAAAACAACCGAGCAAAGAAATTTAGAAACAATCAACAGGGATTTTTAATAAAAGTTAAAAGTTTATCTTTCACATGTTATAGAGGTAATTTTATCTCTATTATATGAAATTACAAGGAGTTTGTGTGAAAAGAAAAGAAAAGAAAAAATAATATAAATCTCATATACTTTTATGAGTGTGTAGGAGATTAAATTATTTCTTATAATATGAGAAATATTAATCTCAACATTAAAACATGCTCCACATTGATAATAATTTTAAAGGAATTAATTTTTCTCATGTTATAGGAGATAATTTTATCTCATATATATATACAAATGTGTGGGATCATATGAAGAGGAGAGATTAAAAAAGAACGCATAAGTCTTACACACTTTTATATTTATATAAAAAATAAAATTTATGCGATACAACATGAAAAATATTATTTTGAGAAATTCATTTTTATTCACATTCTGAAAAGGTGTGATTATCTTCCAATTTACATAGAAGAATATTGGTAAGTTTTTGTAGTTTCAACTTAAATGTAAGAAAAGTTACTTTTTACCCAATATGTCCAAAATCTATCCTTACAAAACAAGGCCATAAAAATATACAAAAAAAAAAAAAAAAAACAAGGCCATAAAGGTGAATCCATAAGAAAACAATATACTATTTGATATAATCTTTTACTAAAATTTTCTTCTGTTTTCATATAATGATCTTTCTATTTTCTTTTTCAATTACGCATTTATAAAAAAATAAAATAAAAATTCTACAAGTGGCACTATTTATAAGCCGTGTTTTAAAAATCAGATCGGACCGATCGGGTCGACCAGGATCTCAGTGACTCGATAGGTTTTCCAGTTCGAGCTACCCTTTGGACCGGTTACGCAGTCGACCCGGTTTGGACCGGTCGACTCGGCGGGATCTCGGTGACCCGGCGAGTTACAGGGGACCCGGTTTGGACTGGTCAAAGGTTGTTTTTTTAAAAAAAAAAAAAAAAAAATAAGTGCTATCAAAATGAATGACGATGTTTTCCAGCCTTTGAGTTTCATACTTTCATCCAAAAAAATCTAAATTACTCTCATATCTCGTCGATTGTTGTTCTTCACTGACTGAGATTGACGTCACTCTCATATTTCTCTTTTTTGTCTTAACTCTTAAGGATGCATAACCATTTGCAAAACGAAGGTCAGTGACTGAAATTGAGCAAGTAAATCGTTGTTATCTATTTCTTATTAGGATTCTGGTCACTCAATCTGCTCTCATTCCACAACTGGTTTGATAATTTTGGTTTATTAATCAATACCCAACATTTTGTCTTTTCTCTGTTGTAATTTTTTATTCTAACTTTGTTTAAGTTATTATTATTAATTATTGTTGTTGTCATTACTTACCTACGTGCTTCAGAGAAAAAAAATCAATGAAAATATTTTGAGAGCTCTATTGATTTAAAAAATCAGATTTTTGTTAACAAATTGACAATTATCGTTACTAAACTGAATATCCATATTTTATAATAGCGTAGCTAATTAACTATTTTTGATGAACCAAATTAGAAACATTTTACATGAAAAACGAGGGATATATATATATTGATAGTTTTCTTATGAAAATTTTAATATAAGTAATATATTTGTATTTTTTTAATATGTGAAAAGTAAATTCGGTTGAATCCGATTCTATCCGGTTAAATCAATGACCCAGTACCTCAATCGAATCGATCACGAAACCAAATTTTAAAACAGTGATTATAACTACAGTGTATTGAGTGGAGCAGCGCGAAATCATATGTGAAGAAGCCACCTCACATAATATTTTTGCAGGACCAAATAAATCGGTTTTTTCTTTTTATTTCTTTTCACTTTTCAGTATGTGCAGGACCAAAACATTAACTATAGTACTATACATATTAGAAAGACGTAGATTTCGGTTAGACATAGGCCTCAAATCATCAAAATGACATGTTCATTATAACATCTGATAGTTTTCCATTGAGGACAGAACAAAATACTTTTGCAGCTTTAAATTAAATTATTACCATATATTATAATTGTATGTACGCTAAGTTTGATATACATACATTTTTTTTCATTTTTTCTTTTGTTATTGTAGGTAAGTTATCTACAATAAGTTCAATACGACGATATTTTGGGACAGAAATTATAGTATTTTTGTAATTTTAATTTATTTCAAGGTTATAATAGTCTTTATATTTATAACTTTTTAAGATTTCAATACCAAAACGACATCATTTTAAGAATGAATTTAGATAACTTATCTGCAATAACTGCAGAAACATTTTTTCCTTTATTATATATTTAAATTGTAAAATCATGGGAAAAAGGTAGCTGTTCATAAAACATATCTTAGAATTATTTTATGTAGTAATCAATAAAATGAGTATTTTCTATATTTTTTTCATAAAATTAAAAGTCAAAATACAAAATAGAAAAATAACTGAAATATATTCTCTAAAATTAATTCTAAAAATTGAAAAACATTTATATTATTTAGAACTATTTTTACAAAACAAGCATTATTAAACAGGTTTTTTTTTTTTCTTAAATTAATTTGTTTAAAAAAAAAAACAGAATTCAAACATGTCCTAAAAATCCATAATTAGCTTTGTTTTGAGTTAAAAATACTATTTTCTCACTGAAATCAAATAAAAGTTAACCTTTAAGTAATTAAAATTAAACTCTAAAGAGATTTAGCGATAAATAAATAGATAATGAAAAACTTCGTTTTTGAATTTGTGAGGCGGTACAGACGCATCTTATTCATGTTTCATTTTCTATAACTTAGAAAGTAATGTTTCACTCAAAATATGAGATTAAGAGAGTTTAATAAAAGAGAATTTTATTGGACTAAGTTGATAAAGAGCTATAATTAATGGAAGAATAATGTATTTTTTCCTAAATGTAAAATCAGCAAAAGGTTTTCTTTTATGTAAAACTAAGACCAATAATTAATATATGCTTAGTTGTAAGCAAAACTCTTTAAACCTTATTAATGGTTCGGGGAGAGGCGTGCCAGCTTCTTAAAACTCAGGGAATCATTTTTTCTTCTTCTTCTTCTTTAAACTCCCGAGATTTGCCAAAAAAAGAAAAAGAAACTAAAAGTAAGGTTTATTTTTTTAGCTGAATTATTTATGCTAATTAACTATTTTATCGTCAACATGCTGCGTTATATTATTAACAAGTTGACCACAGGTAGCATTGGATGATTTACATCCAATTCAACACAATATCAAATGCCATTTATCATAAAGAGTTAGTCATTGAAAAAAAAAAGAGTTAGTCAAAAAAGACATCAATGTTTTTTTTCAATGGTGGAATGAGCAAATTTTATAAAAGGGACGAGGAATTCAAAATTCACATCAACTATTAAGGCAAGACAATACATACAATAGTGGGTCAACCAAATTTGAAGAACTCTCTGAGTTTTCTTCATACATAAAGAATAATAAGGATAAAAAGGAGCGAACTTATATTATTCTACTTTTTTTAAATGGATTTTTTTTCTCCAAAAGCTTTTTTTTTTTTCAGAAAAAAAGCGCTTATCAAAAAAGTTACTTTTGTCGAAGCTAAAAGTTTTAACTTTAAAAAAAATCAAAAGTCAAAAACTAAATATTTTTTTAAAATCTAAATAGTTTAGCTTTTATAAACAATGTATAAAAATGACTTTTTGGAAAGGCAATCCAAAGGGATTCTTAGTCTAAAATAAATGTTACATGAACTTGGGGAATGGCCCCTCCTAGCCCCTCCATGTTGCAAAGGAGAGAAGCACTTCTCTTAATTTTAGCTTTTTCCTATGAATTAAGTGATAGTAAAGTAATTAGAATAATTGGTTAATCTTCTCCATACTCTTCTAGTGAGGACCATCTATACCGCCATTTACTTTGGGGGTTTGAGAGGAACTTGTAAATTTAATTATAAAGCTCTTGTATATATGTTGTGCAACTCATAGACATGAAGGACCACAACAATTAAATAAACAAAACAACAACTTAATATGAAACATCTATTATAGCAAAAGGGGGAAAAGGAAACAAAAGCTTTAAGCTCTATTGGAGCTTGAATCCCAGTAATCTACCCTATTTTAGAACTGTTGTCATCTGTATGATCTGTTTAACAAGTTAATGATCTTTTTACAAGGACCACTTCTCTTTTGTTTTCCAGCACAGAACATGTGTATATATATATATATATAAAGTCACCAAGCAGAATGTAGGTTTGAGTGAAAAAAAGGAACCAAAAAGAACAGTGAGGTAATGCTTCACCTAGAGAATAAATATTGGAGGCATTTTAGTGTGAAAGAGTAAGCAAAAAAAGCAAACCTGTGACTGAGAAACTTACTGAGAAACTTCTGATGAAGCAAATGGTTGCTGAGCTGAGCAGCAAGTAGTCCACAAAAGATTCTGGGGCTCTGATTTATATTCCCAACAAAGCAAGTTGGTGAGTTAAAATATCTTTCTTTGAACCTCTTTAGTTGCAGAACCTCTAATTTCCACTAAGTAGGTTTTTTGAGTATAACTTGGTATGTGTTTATAATGAGTTAAGGATGACGAGAGAGATGATGATGAAATTGATCTGAATGGTTGTAAGTTCTTTTTCCTCTCGATCTGATGTTGAAAAATATGTAATGTGTTTGAATGGTGTGGAGGGTGAAACTCTCTAAACAATGAACAGCATTTTATATAGATATGTTACGATAACTTAAAAGAATGACCGTAGGGGATGTTTAGTACACGATAATATGATTTTTATTTGTCTGGGAATCTCAATTTTCAAAAATATAATTTTTACATTCAGTTTACAATAATATTTGAAAATTTAAAATTTCAGTTTTTCAGGAATCCGAAAAAAATCCGTTTTCCAAACGGCCCCTGGGTATTCTAATGGCGACCCACAAACTTTTGACAATAGATATGATTCCCACTGCAAAGAACACAGGTTAATGCCGATGCAAAGTAAGTGTAAAAATTTCTTTTATACTAACATCCAATCGTATGTTAGTATTTTATTTAATAAGTTTAACTACATCAATAATTACATGTCAAAATTATAAATTGGTCTAATAATACATGATTGGGTATAATCAAAACTTCTTTATAGTAACATTGTATCAAAATTAAATTTATATAAATCCTAAAAGTAATATATAAAGCAATTTATAATTTAAATAATTTAAATAATTTTTTTTTTTAAAAAAATAGGTATACAATTTTCAAAATATTGCAATAAAATAACCTTAATATCAGTTTGATAGGATAAGGCGTTAATAAGGGGGGTGGGGGGTTTATTAGTTGACCACCATGATGGAGGTAGCTCGAGCATCATGTTTAAACATAATGAATCAAATTAATTGATTTGGAAGCTTATGATGGATATTATTTATTCTGCACAAAATTGTATGAACCTGTTGAGGAAAATGTTAAGCGACCACTACATATATCGCATGCTGAGACTACATATATCGCATGCTGAGTGGAAGCTTATGATGGATATTATTTATTCCTATTATTTCTCTGGTTTGACAAACCATTGCATTTCCGAAGAAGATGCAAAATACCTTACCATGGATTGTCCCACATGATAAATACCCAAGGATGGTATACTCCTAAGGGTTGTCTAAAGGATCACACCACAAAGAAGTGTTGTCTACTTTCTATTGTCTATCTTTCTTTCTGTCTATTCTTTCTTCCTATCTATTTTCTCTAATCATGCATCATACAAGTTTTAGCACCCAATGCACAATATGTCTACTTTCTATTCTTTCTCATCATGCATCATACAAGGTTTAACACCTAATGCACAATATAAATCGTTCATCTCCAAGGGAGTATGGTGGAACACACAAAGAACTAATGCCCGATGTCCAGAAGTTTACCTGTTATGGCGCTCCTGTTTTTTGCTCTCTTTTTCACTTTATGCACACAACCACTAATTCAACACAATAGCAACCTAATGCAAATATGTAAAAATGATTATTAACACATATATCACCCAACATACTAAGTCATATGGCTAGAAAGTCTCTATTTACACTTAAACATCAATTTTACATCTTTAATAATATTCAATTGTTAGGTTCTTCAACCTAAAGTCTCATCCAATGGATCTTCTCCCACCAAGACACTACTTGGCATATCTCTACATCAAAGCAATACCAAACAATCCATCAAAACCATAAAAGTCCATTCTAAAACTATGAATTTTGTATGGCACTATTCATCAAAATCCAAAATTCATGAAACTTGATAAAAATATGGATCAGGTGGAGATTTATTACCACTAAGTCTATTATTATCTTCACCCATATTTTAGGAATTTTGACCACAAAATTGGAAAATTATATGTCCATAAACTCAGGATACTTCCTGAAAAGCTTATCTTCCTATTCCCAAGTGGACTTCTTAGGCATTATGCCTTCCCACTGAATCTTGACCATAAGAATAGTCTTCTTTCTCAATCTCTTCTCATCTTTACTCATAATCCAAAGGGGCCCCACAGGAGATTTTAAGTCCTCCCATATCTCTACATCATCTAATTGTGCCACATAAGACATATATGCAATATACTTTTTGAGCTGAGATACATGAAAAACATAATGTAACTGGGATAACTGAGTAGGCAAAGCTAACTAGTATACCACTGGTACCACCTTTATGATAATTTGATAAGGGCCTATAATTCTGAGACAAAGTTTCCTTATTCTTAAAGCATACCCTAAACCTATCACAGGTGATAGTCCCACACAAAGACATGTTCCCCCTCACTGAATTCAAGAGGTCGATTCTTGTGATCATAGTAACTTTTCTAGCAACTCAATACTTTCTATAGCTTTTTCTCTGACTAACTTCATCTGCTTTGTAGTGTCTTGCACTATATTTGGCCCCAAAAATTATCTCTCTCCTGTCTCTATTGCACAAAGACCCGTATGGAATCATTTCCAGCCTGGGTTATAGGCAAGCCCGCTATAAAATTTACGGTAATGTTCTTCCATTTCCATTCAAGAATCTCCAATGGCTGGAAAAATCCTGATGGGTTCAAGAATCTTGACTTTCTGACAAGTCAAACACGTGGAGACATATTCAGCAATGCTTGTTTTCAAATCCGGCCAGCATAAATTTATCTTTAAATCCTGGTACATTTTTGTAGCTCTAGGATGGATGGTGAACTAGCCTTTATGTACCTCTGTCATCACCTTCTCTAATAATTGGCCCTTGGGTACATTAGCTCTATTCTGATACCTCATCATAAATTGACTGTCAAAGAGATATAACTTTGATCTATCACAAATATAACATCCTCATCTTTCTCTTAAGCTTCTCTGATTCTTTATACTAAATCATTTTGAACCTTTACTATTTCCAGCTCAAGAAGTCTTCCACCAACAAAGATGGATAACTACAAATCTCTGAACTTCTCTATCATATCATAATCTCTTATAATCATGCTAGTCAAACTAGCAGACCTCCTTCTTAATGCTTTAGCCACTATATTGGCTTTGTCAGGATGATACTTGAGCTCAAAATCATAATCTTTGACACTTAGTGTAACATCCCGAGCGCTGACGAGGGCGGGGAGTGATCGCCGGTGCGCAAGGACACGGACAAGGAGTGGCTCCTGGAAAGCTTCCAGCGGCAGGGTACATGAATTAATCGAATAACACCGGAAAGAGAGGGATTCCAGAGAATGTGCTGGTATAGGACAACACAGCTGAGGATAGCTTATAAGAATTAATTGGTACTACCTATACTAACAAGATGCATCTACTTTTCGGTAGCCCAGATCGGAAGAACTCCACAGTTTAGCGTGCTTGACTTAGAGCAATTCAGGGATGAGTGACCTCTTGGGAAGTTTTCCCGGGAAGTGTGCAAGTGAGGACAAAGCATGCTGAAAAGTCTTGTGTTAGTGTGTGGGGATAGTCGTTGATGCTTGCAAGTTGCCGGGCGTTACAAGTGGTATCAGAGAAGGGCCTCTCATCCAGTACGGTGTGGTTCGAGGACGAACCAGGCGGAAGCTGGTGGGCATGTAACATCCCGAGCGCTGACGAGGGTGAGGAGTGATCGCCGGTGCGCAAGGGCACAGACAAGGAGCGGCTCCTGGCAGGCTTCCAGCGGCGGGGTACATGAATGAATCGAATAACACCAGAAAGAGAGGGATTCCAGAGATTGTGCTGGTATAGGACAACACAACTGAGGATAGCTTATAAGAATTAATTGGTGCTACCTATACTAACAAGATGCATCTACTTTTCTGTAGCCCGGATCGAAAGAACTCCACAGTTAAGCGTGCTTTCTTGACTTGGAGCAATTCAGGGATGGGTGACCTCCTGGAAAGTTTTCCCGGGAAGTATGCGAGTGAGGACAAAACATGCTGAAAAGTCTCGTGTTAGTGTGTGGGGATAGTAGTTGATGCTTGCAAGTGGCCGGGCGTTACAAGTGGTATGAGAGCAGAGCCTCTCATCCAGTACGGTATGGTTCGAGGATGAACCAGGCGGAAGCTGGTGGGCATGTAACATCCTGAGCGCTGACGAGGGCGGGGAGTGATCGCCGGTGCGTAAGGGCACCGACAAGGAGCGGCTTCTGGCAGGCTTCCAGCAGCGGGGTACATGAATGAATCGAATAACACCGGAAAGAGAGGGATTCCAGAGATTGTGTTGGTATAGGACAGTACAACTGGGGATAGCTTATAAGAATTAATTGGTACTACCTATATTAACAAGATGCATCTACTTTTCGGTAGCCTGGATCGGAAGAACTCCACAGTTAAGCGTGCTTGACTTGGACCAATTCAGGGATGGGTGACCTCCTCGGAAGTTTTCCCGGGAAGTGTGCGAGTGAGGACAAAGCATGCTGAAAAGTCTCGTGTTAGTGTGTGGGGATAGTCGTTGATGCTTGCAAGTGGCCGAGCGTTACACTTATGTTATCTGGTCATCTTATCCTTTGCTTGGTACAAAACCATCTTAACCCTTATTTGTTAATACATAGGTGTCTTAGAGAATATCTGAGTCAGATGGACCCATGTACTTCTTTATTGTTATGAATAGCTTTTATGAATAAAAATATTCTTTATCTTGTTTCATATTGCATGTCTCAAATATTGAATATGAGTACCTGGATAAAGCCATCGGAATGGAACGAGTGTCACATTGAGAATCTGTGATAGGGATCACGATCATGACGACTTAATGACACCACACATTTATTGCCAGAAATATGTTTCTAGTCTAGAGATACCGATAATGGGCATTGGTGATCTCGAGTAAGACTAGCACGACTCAACTACTTGCATGGAGATGCAAGGTAGAGTCCTCGTGAACTACAGACATGGAGATGTCTTAGCTGACTCGTGGATAGACCTATTGGAGAATAGCTCGCACTGAATTGACCCACAAAGAGACACTACAAGGAAATCTCACAGATAGTATCAATAGTTAATGTCTTTTATTATTGTGTCTTTCCTTAGACCTGATGTTGTCATATAGACTTGTGCTCTGGAAGGATTACTTTGATTATATACCTTGTCTGCCTGAAACATGGAGACTCGTAGGTATACTTCTGGGCATGCCCTAAGGACTCAGGGCTATTGTAACAAGCTAAAGGAATTTGTCAATCTCTGTGAGAGATTAGGTTATCCGTAGACCGGTGAAATCGGGATAACATTTACATGACTCGGGAATCTATGCATAGTAAAAGAGTCATGAGATGACCAGCTCTTTAGAGTCCGTAAATGAAGATTCTCTGTTTCGGCAAAAGCTAACCCTAGACCGCAATGGTTGATACATTTTCCTTGACCTAGGTCAATGAGACAGATAACCGAGAGAAAAAGACAATTCACACAGTAACCAAATAGGTATAACAGATTGATCATTCGATGAACTCAACTAGCTCTGGGACAACAAAGCATTGCTAGTGCTATGTGTTGTCATTAGATGGATTGGGCCTAATGGGACCAAGCCCATTTATGTCAGTGGCTATGTTGGGCCTGATGGGTCGCACACAAACACCTTAAGTTGTCTTGAATTCTAGCATGTGGTTTGGGCCCAATAAGGGATAATGAGGCTAAGTTGGAAAAGCCCACATATTGGCCAAGAGAGGGTAGGTGGCATCATGGGCCAAGTTGGACTTATTTCATGATGTAACCTAATTAATTTAAATGTTAAATTAATAAAATTAATTTGAATTCTAATATTGAATTTTGAAATTGAAATTTGAATTTAAATAAAATTAATTTTAATTTCAAATTTGAAATTTGAATTTAAATATACTCATTAAATTAGATTTAATACAGATGAAGAAAATAAAATAAAAACCAATCAATTAGATCAATTGACCAAAATTAAGGAAACCAATTAATTAAATTAATTGGCTGAAATTTGAAAAACCAATCAATTGGATTGATTGAATAAAATTAAGGAAACCAATTAATTAAATTAATTGGCTGAAATTGGAGAAACCAATCAAAGGATTGATTGGGTAAAATTAAGGAAATTATCTAATAAGATTGGGATTTGATGAGGGCGCTGATTTGACCTAGTCTTAGGTTCATGAGGCGTCACACACACATATATATATATATATATAGTTCCTTTTCTTCCTTAGTTTTATAACTCTTCTTCTCTAGTTTTCTCCACTTTCAACCCTAGTCAACACACACATCGGTGTGGCGGCTATCTCTCCCTCTCTTGGAATAACCAAAGGCACCACCCACTCTCTGTTCTTCTATTGAGTCTAGCAACCTCCATTGATGGAAATTGGGCATTCAAAGAAGCGTTCTTCTCTTACAAGACAACAAGGTGGTGTGGATTTTCATTGGAGGACTTGTGTTCTTCAAGTATAAAGAATTGATCAAGAACGCATCTGATTTGGAATAGTTATCTGAATAAATGTATCAACTTTAAACCCCAAATATGTCTATTGAATGATTCATTGGTTGAACATGATTGAGGGTGGGCAAAGGTTGCTTCTTCCGCATAATTTTTTTTAATTTTTCCCTCTTTTATGTTCATGGCCTATAAAAGGCTACTTTCGTTATTTGGTTGTACACTTACCAAAAGTCACTCTCTTAAGGCATTATCCTCTTACTGTCGATACATACTTGTATCTGTATCTAACCTTGGCATATTCTACCCACTATAATTCTGACATATACTATTTAATTTTAACCTTTCATGTTCTTTTCTCATACATTTTGAATTATCTACTGGGACCACATCATTAGGCTATCCTTTCTACTTCACTACCAATAGGCTAGCATAAATTTGTGCATCTCAAACATATCATTTCTTTACTCTTCCTTACTTATTTTTTTTCTTAACTGTGTTAGAGTATAAGCTCACATTGAAAGACTACTCTTGAGTCTATCAATTTCCATTATACTATACATAGTATATCTCATAATGCATGTCTATCAGGTATAAGGTTTAACCTTAATTTGTGCAAAACACTTTCTATCAACATAAGGACATTCATTAAGGACATCTCACTACTCTGCTAATTGTATATTACTCCTTCTACTAACTATACCATCTCTACCTTTTCTCTTGGTTAAACCTTTTATTTCTCTATTTGACATCTCCATGAGTTATACTCAAAGAAATCTTTTCTTTTTAGGAGGGTCCACTCGGGCGCTTCCACGAGTCATTACTCTTAAGATTCATTCCTATAAGGAATACCTCATATTCTCATTATAACACCTCATAATTCTAAATTAAGTAATTAATACATTGAGTGAATAGTTAAGTGATGGATTAGTGAAAATCCTAAAGATTAGGCCAGAATACAAAGAAAGGGCAAAACGATAAATTGCCAACACACAACCCTAGGAAGATAAAAATAGAGTAGAAGGTCTCAGATGATAAAAATAACCCTGGAAATGGATTCAGAACGAAAAATTGAGTGGATAGACAAGTTTCAGAAAAATCAGTGAATAGTGTTTTTCGCGGGTAAAAATACCGCAGTACGATTGCACCGTAAAACGTGCCAGTTGAGTTTTGAGCTCTAGGTTTCAAATATGAATTATGAATGGTCTATAGAACTAGGAAATATGATTTCTGATAATATTTTGTGGAATTAAGTCAGTTTGGGGAAGCGTGCCAATCGTGCGCGCAACAGCTTAAAATAGTGTTTTCTCCGAACGACCGGAAAACTCCGGATTCGTCTGATCAAGCATAATTAAAAGAGAATAGTTAATGCTAAAAATTAGAGTTTCTAAATAAGTTTTGAATTTATGGACGTTTAGTGGAAATCGGAGGGAAATTCGGATGAGTTTTAAATTGCGTAGGACCCACCCACTCACATTTCACTTAAGCCACCTCATCCTCTCCACTATTCATCATCTCCTCACTTCATTCTCTCTCTTCAAAACCGACCAGCAGCCCTTCCTCCCCCTTCTTCATGCAAAATCTTCTTTGGATCATAACTTAGCCATTTCTCCACTAAATCCTTTGATTTTTGTGTTGAAATCCAATAGAAATCACCTTCTAGACTCATTGGTAGCCCTCCTAAGCCCTGAATCCAGCTGCATTTCTCGGAATCCCTCCCTCAAGGCCGCGGCTCACTTGTGAAATTTGATGTTCATGGAGCTTTGGAATGATCCAATAGTGGAGTATGTGTAGGAGGAGCCCATTGCCTAGCATTTGAGTGAGTTGTTACACCTTTTTATTGCTTGATTCTTGTGATTGAGTTTTGAAAACCTAAAGCTTTGATTTGATGAATAGTGATGTTAGAGAGCTCAATTGGAAAAATTGTATTAGATGATAATGTGTTAGAATGATGTATTAGAGCTAGAAATGCGATGAAATTTATTGGTAAAAATTGATGAATTTAACTTAGGATTTTTGGTGGTCATGACATGTGATTTTGGAAAATGTGTTGTGAGGTTAATAATGAGTTGTTGTATGATTGAATGATGATATAATGTAATTGTTTGAGGTGTGGAGTTGTAAGAATTGATGGAAAACCTTGAATGTGAGAAATGGTGTAAATTGGTTATGTTGTGAAAATGGAGGAATTGATGTTGAAAAATAATTTAAATGATGTGTTGTGTGATTATATGATGACTAGGTGGGTTGTGTGGTGGTTGGCAAGTGTTAGAATCAATGCAAAAATAATAAGTGGTTTAGTTGGCTTAAAGAACCTAGAGTGAAATATTTCGCAATACGATGCGTAAATGTCGTAAAACGGCGAAACGACAGTTGAAATGGCCTTATGGCAACCCAAGGATGGGTATTAAAATGAGAAAGAAAATTTAGAAAAATAAATCCCCAATTAACACATGCTTGGCCGAACCTTCAAGGAGGAAGGGAGAAATTTTGCGATTTTCGCGTTATGATGTAATTCGACGCGAAAATGACGAACCGACACTTGAATTGGCCTCTTGACAACCTATTGAAACGTAATAAAATGAAAAAGAAAATTTAGAAAAATAAAATTGGAATTAAGCCTAGGATGGCCGAACCTACCATGTGTGGGTGAGGTGATTTCGTGATTTTTGTACCTGGATGCTATTTGATGGGTAGTGATGGCTGTACGTGATTGTATAGGTTGTCGTACGTCGACCTGAATCCCGAATCTTGAATCAGTGACCTGCCCTTGGTCCGGGACCAAGAGGATTAAGGCATTCCGTTGTGTACCAAGTTGTGAGATAAGCTGCTGCGGAGCTAGTGGTAAAGCGAACTAAGGTAACCTCTTGGTACTGGGGCTTGTTCCCCTTTTCTGTTCCACCTTGCCAGTTGATGGCAACGGTAGGAAGTGTATATGAGTAGTGTAGAACACATGAGCATGCATGCATTATTACAATGGGTACTTATGTACCGAGTCTCTGGCCAGTAGACAGTTTTTCTTAGCCTTTGGGCAGTTTCGGACTTCCACTGGATAGGTCTTCGAGAGGGAGTTCCAATTGACCGAGGGTCAGAGTGTATGATCCGGATAGGAGCACACTAGGAATGTCTCAGGTGTTATGGATGGAATGGGTACCTTGGTGGTAGTGATTTGATCACACCTTGGGTGGACCCGTAGGCTTGATGGAATGGGTACCTTGGTGGTAGTGATTTGATCACACCTTGGGTGGACCCATAGACTTGATGGAATGGGTACCTTGGTGGTAGTGATTTGATCACACCTTGGGTGGACCCATAGGCTTATAAATGCCCCAGGGCGTGCGTGGTATTGGTAGCTACCATCCCGCATCGTCGTATTTTGTATTTCGATATCCCCCAGTTTCTCTAAATCCCTTGCTATATCCCGTTTTCAAAGTGGTTGTTTTATTCTATTGATATGCATCGAAGTGAACCATTGGGTGGAGTTTTCTCCAGAACCTCTGGGTTACTGAGATATATTCGTATATCTCACCTCGTCTCGGGGCATTTATTTCAGGATGTACTTGTGGCGTTGGAGCAGCGGGCAAGAGGCCCGCAGAGTGATAGAGGAACATTTTCAGTATTTGGCATATTGTTCATGTTGGCATGCCTAGGTCTAGTAGTTTGTAACATTTAAATTTATGTTTAAATTTGTAATTGGAGTTGTAATATTGTAAAAGGTAATTGAAGTTGAAGTCGTAAGTTGTAATATTTAAGTATACGTTGCAAATGTAAAAGAGATGCATGATGTACTAAGATGGAAGGATTTTAGGCCTATGTTAGAGTTATGATTACATGCTTATATTGTGAAACTACATGTAAATGAGACTTTTGTGATTGAAACAAGTAAGGAATATAATGTGAGCTTTATAGTATAAACTGCCTAATAACTATAAACTGGATTGGGTTGTAAGTGCCCCAAGGCGTTGTTGGTCTTTGTGTGTGCAACCCATTGGATTATTACTGTATTATTGTTGGATTATTAGGTACTTTGAGGCATTAGTGAGCTTGTACAAATTTGGGATTATTGGTAAAACAAAGGAAACTCTGGCGAATTTTCTGTAGAATTGGTAGATTTTAGGTGAACTTCGGGAGAGCATATCTCCCTCCATAGAGGTCCAATAGGGACATTCCATACGCCATTTTGAAGGTCAAGATGTCCTCTACCTTGTGTCAAAAATTTGGGAAAAATCTGGGTTGGTCTTCGACCTGGAAAAATTGGAGGAACGCAGACTGCTCATGTGCCCACTGCATCTGTGGCAGTTCTGGAACAGTTTTGCGAAATTAATTCCTGCTTCGTTTCTCAGTCAAATTAAGCGTATGATATATCAAATCGAAGATTGAGGTGTCTGGTTTTTGGTGTAAAAATTTGAGGGCAATTGGATTAGTGGACGCAGTGCAGTAATTCAGAGAGTGAACGAGGTTTTGAGCTATTTTGGGGTTGGTTGGCTGTTTAGCTTGTCCAACTTCAAACAGTGATAACCGGAGCAAATGAGCTCCGATTTGAGCGTGTGATAGCTTGTTGAAAAGGAAATTAAGTAAGACAAAGATATAATCTAAAAAGAAGGTATGGTTGTGATCGGTATGTTCGCAGAAAATTGATGAGTGAACCATGTTCGAAAAGGTTAAAACGTAAATTGTGAAATTGGCTAAGTGGGTTTATGGGAACCCCCTTAGTAACTCATAATAAGTAAAGTAAGTTATAAAAATAGTTTAAATAAGTCTTCCGCAAGAGTTTACGATTACGGTCATAGCTTTTTAATTATTACGCTTTTTATGTTTTAAAGGCTCGGGTAATAATCGGAAAAATTTACTCGCATTTTTATAAATGAAGTGCTGTGATTGTAACTGCGCTTAATATCAAATTAATGTTAACAATACCGGTGTACAACGGGCTGTTACATTTTATGGTATCAGAGCAGTTTTGTTAGGGAACTCTGATAATGTATAGTTGTGTTATGTGTTGCATAGTTGTATGTAGATTCTTATCGATTACTGCATATGTGATTCCTTAGTGTGGGTCTGATCAACCCATTCCTTTGTGTTACTTGCGTAGTCATCGTAAGAAGCCTGCATGGCAACCCTGAAGCACCGAATGTAAGTCCTTAGCCTGATGTTGTGGATGCAGTGTTGACTGCTTCATGGACAAGAGATGGCAGTAAGTAAAATATGAATATTAGAGGACTTAAGGGAAAACAGACTTAAATATTTTGTCTGACTTTTGATGAAAGTTAAAAAGATTGTATTATAAGTAAAAGTTGTAACCAAACTTATGATATGTACGATATTGCATGGGTGAACCTTGTAATACTATGAATAATAAATATAGTATGAAGATGACATTGGTGAAACTTCCAAATAAATGTGTAGTATAGTATGTACAAGTGGACTTGGTGAATAAACTCCATCAAGATGAGAGACTTAGAACTTGACGGGTTGTTGAAAAATTAGAACAGATATACTTAGGCATGAGTTGAATATTTTATGTTAATTTGAAGGTATAAGTCCCTGATAGATGGTGTACACTCGAATGAATTGGATGGTTAATGTAGAGGAACAAATGGAACATTTGATGTCTAATCCTAAGGGATTTGACCACTTGAAATTATTATACTAGTGAAGTGTTAAATTGAGATATATTGAAATATGGGATTTAAATCCATAAGGAGGTAGTGTTGATTAAACATAGGCGAGATGAATTAATTATGTATTATATGTATAAGGAAGAAGTTGAGAGAATCGCCATGGATGGCATTGAACAAGGTTCATTGAGAGTATGATTGTCCGTAACGGAATAATGGTCTAGCTTGACCGATATGCCATGAAGGAAAAAAATATGATTATATGTGTGCGTTAATGTGTGGAATTCTCCTTGGAAATGGCTACTATGTAGAGATTCAGGTGTTATGAAGTATAAGAGGATTGATCCATGATGGAGGTCTCTTGGAAATCTCAAAGAATGAATATCGTAATTTAAAATGGCCTAATTACTAGTGGATGTTGTAATGCATTGTGAATAATACCTAATGGCCTGATGGCCAGTATACCTATTCTGATGAATAAACAGATGATAATCCAGTGATGGCCTAAGTGCCAGTATATATATATAAGTATGTACACCTTGTGATGGCCTGAGCGCCTAATTATTCGTGTTGAGGTAAATTATTAAAATTCTTGTAAAAGGACAATGAGGCCGAATGAAATCCTCGATGATGGGAAGTATCTGAAGAGATTGTATGATTAGTGAAAGAGCTAATGTACAATTTAATGTGAGATTGTACGATTAGTGTACGAGCTAATGTGCAATAGCATTTAGAATAGCATGATGAGTACAACAGCTAATGTGCTATTGAGTTTGAAAATGGCATTATTAGTGAAAGAGCTAATGTGCTATTGAGTTGAATTGGCATGATTAGTGTAAGAGCTAATGTGCTATTGAGTTTGAAAATGGCATTATTAGTGAAAGAGCTAATGTGCTATTGAGTTGAATTGCATGATTAGTGGAAGAGCTAATGTGCAATAGAAATTGAAATTTGCATGATTAGTGGAAGAGCTAATGTGCAATAGAAATTGAAATTTACATGGTTAGTGGAAAGGAACATACCCAGGAAGTCATAATGAATTATGCATATGTGAAATATGTTTAGTATACCACTATTCCTATAATGAGGGTAGCCTCATCTGTTTATACAAAACACATCTTGCCGTTAGATACAGATATATTATGGATATCTCTGTGCGGCTTATGTGCCGGAGTGTAAAGCTATCTCCGTGCGGATTATGTTCCCGGAGACTACTATTATTTGATTTGAGTAATATGAGACGAGGAAGTGTCCCACATTGGGGTAACTGTTAGTACAGTAGATATATTTGATATAGATGCACAAAGAAGAAATATATGGGGGATGCCCCTTGAATATGGACACCTAGTGGTAAGTTATTATTACGGCAGTGATCATATGGGTGGATTCTCTAATCGGTAAGTCATTACATCTGGGGCCCTGAGGACAGCAAGAGCTCGAGCGGTTAAAAGCTGAGAATGTTGTTACCCACTGTATTGAGAGAGTTCTTCCATGTGATTAACGCAAAATGTGAGGTCAGATATTTGTAAATGAACAATGATATGTCAGATTTGGATATAAGAGGTGAGGTATAGTGGGTAAAAATTTTGAAGTGTGATAGTGAAGCACTATTGTGGGTGTAAAGTAAATTCGATGAAATAATATCGGCTCCAAGTGAGGTAGTAAGTTGTTGGAATCCTCACCTTATGATAAAAGAGATAATAGTGTGATTTAATATTGACAGATGGAGTAAGTGTCCTTCTAAGAAGGCTGGTGATGATTAAGAGTTCAGGTTAAAACGGTGAATTATTAGCCCTTATAAAAGGTAAATTGTGATGGAATCAAGCACGAATGTGTAAATATAGTTGAAAACTGGAATTGTAATTGGTTACCTAAAAGTTGATAGCCTGACTTTACTGGTGGAGTAGATTGAGGAGTGTTATATACAACTGCATATGCCACTTATACCAACCAATGGTGAATTGTATAAGTAGTGGCAAGGTTTATGTGACTTGATAATTAAGTTTCAAAGATTTCTATAGGATGAGACTTGCATGTGAGAGACATGGCATTTTTAAGGGTCCATCAGTCAGTAGTGAAATGGCTTGGTGTGGTTGATTGATTCGAACAACCAAGATGATTGGTGAAAGTGGTAAAAAACTGTAAGGTGATATTATATTGAGTTTGACATTCAGGATTAAATGACGATGATTATGAAAAAGTAGTATAAATAAGTTGAACGTATGGTTAAATTGCAACATCAGAATGGAATGAAAAGTTAAAAGTAGTTAGTGGGTGAAAATATTAAGCATGATGCCCTGATGTGATGGTCATTGATGAGTGTTGTGTTTAGACTGTGAAAGGTCTAAGTATGGAGTTGAGCTGACTGAGTTGATAAAGTTGAGATGGTTAAGTTAATAAAGAGAGCAACAGTGAGCGTAAATTATGAATATGAGTTTGTAGGTGGAAAAATTCAGAAGTGTGTTTGTGGTTAAAGAACCTTAAATGGTTAATCAGAAATATAAACTATGGTGAGGATTGTTAGTTTCGTATCACAAAGAGAAAGATATAGTTGTGAGTGCCTAAGAAGAGGTGAAGACACGTGACAAGGAAAAATAAAGTATATAAGTATAGAATTTAATGTGAGTCGTAATTGTAGGGCACGACAAAGTACCTTTGAAACTAGAAAGTATGTGCTTGGGTGGAAGCCAAGAAAACGACGAAATGATAAGAGTAGTAACAGTAATGGAAAGAAATGGTTGTTGGGGCATTGTCAAAACAGTGAGGACAGCGAAAAGAGTTAAGTACCAAAGAACGTGTGAGTTGGAAATACTCCAGGAATAACTAGTGAATGTGCATGAGGACGATTAGAGCCTAGTATGAAAACGATTAGATGCTTTTGAGAACGACCATGCGTCAGAAAGATAGATAGAGATGAGGATGAGGTGAATTGATACCAATAAATCTGTAATATGGTTATGTTATTACCTAAAAATCAGCGGAAGTGAAACGGTAAACCAGAGAAAGTTTAAAGTATTGGGAATTAAAAGGTCACAGAACCATGAGAGACGGACGAGTAATTGTGAAGGGTCAAAGGATGATGAGTATCACGAAAAGGAGACTATGTTTATGATAAAAGTAAAATGGTAAAGATACACACTTGAGGTTGCTACTTGGGAACGGGAAGATGAGATTCTCCGGCTGTATCCTGAGTTAGCGGACGAGCATGAGTTAATTTTGCGGACGAAATTCTAAAAGGTGGGGTGAATATAACACCTCACACTTCTAAATCAAATATTAAAATATTACATGAGTAATTAAGTGAAGGATTAGTGAAAAATTCTAAAGGTTAGGCTAAAATACAAAGAAAGGGCAAAACGGTAATTAGCCAACACGCAACCCTAAGAAGATAAAAATTGAGTAGAAGGTCTCAGATGGTAAAAATAACCCTGGAAATGGATTCAGAACGAAAAATTGAGTGGACAGGAAAGTTTCATAAAAATCAGTGAATAGTGTTTTTCGTGGGTAAAAATACCGCGGTACGATTGCACCCTAAAACGTGCCAGTTGAGTTTTGAGCTCTAGGTTTCAAATATGAGTTATAAATGGTTTATTGAGTTAGGAAATATGATTTTTGATAAAAATTGATGGAATTAAGTCAGTTTGGGGAAGCGTGCCAACGGCGCGCGCAATAGCTTAAAACAGTGTTTTCTCCGAATGACCGGAAAACTCCGGATTCATTTGATCAAGTATAATTAAGGGAGAATGGTTAATGTTAAAAATTAGAGTTTCTAAATAGTTTTTGAATTTATGGACGTTTAGTGGAATCAAAGAGAAATTCAAATGAGTTTGAAATCGCGTGAGGTGTCGTTGGGACCCACCCCACTTAAGTGAACCTTGCCACATGGCAAAGCCACAATTACATCATCATCTTCCTCCCTCCTTCTTGTCCAAACCCGCAGCCCTTCATCATTGTGCAAAAAAAATGGCTTTGGAAATTTCAATTCACCATAACTACATCATTTCTCCACGAAATCAAGTGATTCTTGAGTTGAAATTTGTTGGAAAACACCTTCTAAACACATTGGCACTAGTGGCAAGCCTTGAATCCAGCTATATTTTGCGAAAATCCCTCCTCAAGGCCGCGGCTCAAGCTTGGAGATTTGTGTTCATGGAGCTTCTAGGTGCTCCAATGATGGAGTATGTTTAGGAGGAGCCTTGTACCTTCCATTTGGGTGAGTGTTCTTGCATTTTAATTGATTGAATGTGATGATTTTAATCTTGAACCCTAGACCTTGCATGGTTGATATGTGATGTTAGAGAGCTCAATTGGATAATGTGTATTAGATGATAATGCCTTAGAATGATGTATCAATGCTAGAAATGCAATGAAAATTTTAAGTGAAATGTGATGATTTTTAACTTAGTGGATTTGAGGTCATGATTTTGGGACTTTGGAATTTTGTGTTGAGGCATTGTTTGATGAATTATGGTATGATTATATGATGATATAATGTGGTTGTGTGAGGTGTGGAGTGATTAAAAGTGAATGGAAATCCTAGAATTGCCATAGGTTGCGACTTGGCCTTTAAAGGAAAATTAGGGAATTGATGTTGTTCGAAATTGTTTGAGTGATGAATTATGTGTTAAAAAGGTAATTAGATGGGTTGTGTGGTGATTGGCAAGTAGAAGAATCAATGCAAAAATAATAAGTGGCTTAGTTGGCATAAAGAACCTAGAGTGAAATATTTCGCAAAACGATGCGTAAATGTCGTAAAACGGAAAAACGACGATTGAACTAGCCTCTAAGCAACCTAAGGAAGCATTATAAAATGAGAAAGAAAATTTAGAAAAATAAATCCTAATTTAACACTACCAAGGGGGTGGGGAGGAATTTTGCGGTTTTCGCGTTCTGATGTAATTCGACGCGAAAATGGCAAAACGACACTTGAACTGGCCTCTTGGCAACCTATTGAGGCGTAATAAAATGAGAAAGGAAATTTAGAAAAATAAATTTGAAAATAAGCCTAGGATGGCCGAAACTACAAAGTGTGGGTGAGGTGATTTTGTGTTTTTTTGCTTTTTGACGTTATTTAACGCGTACTGATGGTTGTACGTGATTGTATAGGTTACCGTACGTCGACTTGAATCCCGAATCATAAATCAGTGAGTTGCCCTTGGTCCTGGACCAAGTGGATTGAGGTAAGTAATTGGTTCAATGCATGTATAATTGTAAATTAGCATGTTTTGTTTAAATTGTGAGTGATTGGGAATGTCCTCTGTGTAGGCATTCTGCTGTGTACCAAGTTGAGGGATAAGCTATTGCGGAGCTTGTGAGAAAACTATTTTAAGGTAACCTCTTGGTACTGGGGCTTGTTCCCCTTTTCTGTTCCACCTTTCCAGTTGATGGCAACGATAGGAAGTGTATATGAGTACTGTAGAACACATGAGCATGCATGCATTATTACAATGTGTACTTATGTACCGAGTCTCTGGCCAGTAGACAGTTTTTCTTAGCCTTCGGGAAGTTTCGGACTTCCACTGGATAGGTCTCCAGGAGGGAGTTCCAGTTGACCGTGGGTCATGGTGTGTGATCCGGGTAGGAGCATACTAGAAATGTCTTTGGCGTTTTTGATGGTTGGGGCATCATGGTTGTGGTTTTTTGAACGCACCTTGGATGATACCCATAGGCTTATATATACCCAGGGCGTACGTGGTATTGGGGCTACCATCCCGTATCGTCGTAGTTTGTATCATTATATTCCCCATTTCTCTAAAACCCTTGCTATATCCCGTTTTAAAAATTAGTTGTTGTATTCTATTCATATGCATCGAAGTGAACCATTGGGCGGAGTTTTCTCCAGAACCTCTGGGTTACTGAGATATATTCGTATATCTCACCCCGTCTTGGGGCATTTATTTCAGGATGTACCTGTGGCGTTGGAGCAGCAGGCAAGAGGCCCGCAGAGTGACAGGGGAGCATTTCAGTATTTGACATATTGTTCATGTTGGCATGCCTAGGTCTAGTAGTTTGTATCATTTGAATTTATGTTTAAATTTGTAATTGGAGTTGTAATATTGTAAGGGGTAATTTGAAGTTGAAGTCGTAAGTTGTAATATTTAAGTATATGTTGTAAATGTAAAAGAGATGCATGATGTACTAAGATGGAAGGATTTTAGGCCTATGTTAGAGTTATGATTATATGCTTAAATTGTGAAACTACATGTAAATGGGACCTTTGTGATTGAAACAAGTAAGGAATATAATGTGAGCTCTATAGTATAAACTGCCTAATAACTATAAACTGGATTGGGTTGTAAGTGCCCCAAGGTGTTGTTGGTCCTTGTGTGTGCCACCCATTGGATTATTACTGTATTATTGTTGGATTATTAGGTAATTTGAGGCATTAGTGAGCTTGTACAAATTTGGGGAATATTGGAAAAACAAAGGAAACTCTGGCGAATTTTCTGTAGAATTTGCAGATTTTAGGTGGACTTCGGGAGAGCATATCTCCCTCTACAGATGTCTGATAGGGACGTGCCATACGCCATTTTGAAGCTTGAGATGTCCCCTACATGGTGTTAAAATATGAGCCAGGTCTGGGATGTACGCCGCCTTGTGGAATTTATTGAGTTCGGACTGTCCAGGGAGCTCTGATGCAGGGGCTGTTCTGGCAAGTTTTTGGGAAATTAATTCCCGCTTCTTTTCTCAGTCAATTTAAGCGTATGATATATCAAATAGAAGATTGAGGTGTCTAGTTTATGGTATAAAAATTTTAGAGAAATTGGATGAGTGGATTTAGTGCAGTAATTCGTGGAGTGAGAGAGGTTTAGAGCTGTTTTGGGGTTGGTTGGCTATTTCGCTTATCCAACTTCAAACGGCGATAACCGGAGAAAATGAGCTCCGAATTGAGCGTGTGATAGCTTGTTGAAAAAGGAATTAAGTAAGACAAAGATATAACCTGAGAAGGAGGTCTGGTTTCGAGCGGTATGTTCGCAGAAAATTTAGGAGTGAACCATGTTCGAATAGGTAAAAATGTAAAGTTTGAAAATTGGCTAAGTGGGTTTATGGGAACCCCTTAGTAACTTATAATAAGTATATTGTGATGTAAAAATAGATAACAATAAATATTCTGCAAGAGTTAACAGTTATAGTCACAACTTTTAATTATTACGTGTTTTATTGTTTTAAATGCTCGCGTAATAATCGGAAAAAGTTTATTCGTATTTTTATAAATGAATTGCTATGATTGTAACTGCGCTTAATATCATAATTAATGTTAACAATACCGGTACGTAACGGGCTGTTACAATTAACAGCTGTACGGAATTTTACTGTTGATGCGACTGTTTTGGAATTCTGTGCCTAGTTTAATATTGTTGCATTATTGGTTTTGCTATCACACTACTGGGATTTTTCTCACCCCTTTTGGGGGTCAATTTTTATAAAATTGCAGGAGGTTGGAAAAGCATTTGATGACGTTATTATTTGGATTTTTGTTGTTACCTGCTGCTGTTTGGATTTTTTATGTTAACTGTTTGTCTATTGGATGACTGTATTATTGGAATATTTTGGGAAATTTGGATTACTGTTGGAAGCATTATTTGGCTACTGTCTTAAGATTTTTATGATCAGTTAGAACTTTGGAAAAATTCTGGAAACGTTTTGCGAAAAATATTTCTTAAGGTTTTGAATGCAGTTTTATAAACTGTTATGCGAGCACTTTGCAAGTTACATTTAGTGGGGCTACAGACCTCCGAATTGCTTATAATTTATATACACGCGAAGCCCCGCGTCTCTAGTTTCTGATTATATAAATTTTACAATGAAATTATGAAAGCACGATTTATTATGATTTTTGCACGAAGACATGTTTTTCAAGAAAATGACTATTTCAGCAAGCCATATATTTCTCTAAGTTTTCACACTGTTTTAATTTCTTCTGACCTGATTTGAATACAAAATGTCAATGAGATGAAAAAAAAATTTCTGAACTTATCCGCTAATATTACGACTTTAATCCGCTTAGCAGACAACTCCCTTGGTTGCATACAAGGGAGGGTGTCACAATATATTTTTTCTTTTGTCACATATTCTGTTGTTCATATTATCTGTGTTTTATGGTTTATGAGTGAAGAGTCTGAAACAAATTCTAACCACTCCACTGAAATACCTGAGTTCTTCTTTGATCCTGAACCAGAACGTACTTTACACAAAAGAAGAAGAGATCTCAGGGAAAATATTTTTGAAAACATGGCTGATCACAATAATAATAATGATGATATCCCTCCTGAACAGAACTTCAGAGCTTTGGCTACTCCTTTCAGGAATAGACCAGAAAGAGGAGTGATCCTTCCCCCAGTAGCTCCCAACTTTGAACTAAAACCTACATGTTTCACATGATTAGGGAAGCTGGAGTCTTCAATTGACTCCCTACAGAAGATCCTTACACACACCTCACAAACTTCCAAGCTATCTATGATAATTTTAGAACTGAGGGTGTAACAGAGGAGAGTATGAGAATGAGGTTGTTCCCTCACTCCCTGGGCTCAAAAGCAAAAACATGGATTAAAACCCTCACCCTTGGATCCGTACACTCATGGGAGGAACTCTCTAACAAATTCATAGAGAGATTTCTCTCTATATCTCGCCAAGCTGATGTTAGAGCAGAGCTTTCTAACTTTGGAATGTTTTATGGAGAAAACCTCTATGAAGCTTGGGAGAGATATAAAGACATCATTAGAAAATATCCAAACCATGGGGTGGAAAGTTGGGGAATTTTATAGTCTTTCTATAAAGGGATTGATCATACTTCTCAATCACATTTAGACTTTGCTGCAGAAGGATATTTCTTTACAGGAACTCTTGAATCCGGGTACGAAATCATAGAAGGCACTGCAGAAAGATGTCTCCAATGACCACTAGAAAGGATGAACCCAGTAAGGAAACCAAGCATGCTAAAATTGGACAAACAAACTACCATGGAAGCCCAGCTAGCCTCATTCATGAATGAGGTGAAGAATCTGAAAGCTGATCAAGAACACCCAAGGATGGAAGTCTTACAACTCACAGCAACTGAGAGTGAACCATGCTCAGCCTGTGGTTATAACACCTCGTATTTTTATAAATGTATTATTGTATATGAAATGTGATTTAAAGGGGT
This sequence comes from Gastrolobium bilobum, assembly GCF_033153095.1. Taxonomy (NCBI): domain Eukaryota; kingdom Viridiplantae; phylum Streptophyta; class Magnoliopsida; order Fabales; family Fabaceae; genus Gastrolobium; species Gastrolobium bilobum. The sequence goes on from NW_026899836.1 coordinate 68,609, forward strand.
AGGATTAGTGAAAATCCTGAGATTAGGGTCAAATTGCATAAGAAGGGTAAAATGATAATTTACCAAACACGTAACCCGAGACATAAAAAATTGAGTAGAAGACCTCAAATGGAAAAAAATAATGCCGAAAATGGATTCAAAACGAAAAATCGAGTGGATAGGAAAGTTTCGAAAATTTTGGTGAATAGTGATTTTTCCGGTATAAAATACTGCGGTATAATTGTACCGATAAGCGTGAAAATATTATTAGTATTTTAAGGAAATAAAAATATAACGTGAACAAGAAAAATACGTAGGTTATGAATTTGTGGGTTAAAATGGATGATTTAAGAAAGTTAAATGACTTGTGGGATCCACTTTAAGTGGTTTAAGTGACTTAAGGACACAAAATCAGATTTCCTCCCATTTCTCTCTCCTCTCTTTCTTCTTCCTCCGTCGACCAAGCCATTAGAATAGGGCATTAGAGCTTTTGATTTTTCAACTTATTTTCTAGCCACTTTTGAAAGAAACTCCCAACTACAAAGTTGATCCCCTTGAGATTGTGAGTGACTTTCATGTAGAGTGCACATTGTGGGGAGCACTGTGGATGTAGAAATCCTTCATTTACAGCCACAAAATTTGTGGTATTTTGGAGATTTTTTGGTGGCTTTTGTGTTGAACCATTAGTTGGAGATCACTCCCTTGGACCATTGGAGGCTATTGGTGGTAAGTTTTCTCATTCTCTTTGAGTTCTCATGGAGACCATAAAATTGATGAGGGTTTTGATTATGTAAGTTGAGTTGTGATAGTTAGGAGCATTAAATAATGTCTCCTTTGGAATTAAATTCTTAGAATGATAAATGATGATGATTGATGTAATAAAAATTATTGTGATTTGGAAATTATAACTTAGGCAATTTTGTGATGAGATTTCAAGACTTTGTAAATTGGCATGATGATGGGATTGGATAATTGAGTTGTGGAGCATTGATATGGGTTAATAATATGATTGTATGATATGTGTTAGTGTTGAATTGGATTGAAAACCTTGGAGCATGAGTCCATGAGTAATTTGACCTATTGTGGTCATGGATGGTTTGATGATGTAAAGATGGTGTAGTTGAGGTTGCATGGTTGAAAACGGTGTTTAAATGGATGGTATGTTGGTGTGATGTTGTGGAATGGAAGGAGGAAATTGGTATATATATGTATGTGTGGAAATTGACCTATAGGAATGATTAAGGAAAATAAATGTAAAATAGCTCTTTGGCCTAAATGAATAGGTTTGGGAATTAGTATTTTGAAGTGAATTGATTGCATTGAAATTGTATTGATGATCATTGTTGTTTGATCATATAGGTTGCCACTCACGGAACCAATAGAAGTGGAATAAGCTTGGAGCTTACGTGGAAGAGCAATATTTGCGGAGTTGAGGTAAACCTTTGGAACTTGAGTTTTAATCCTTTGTGTGCTCCACCATACTTAGTGGAAGGTTATGGTTGGATTTTGTGCCTTTAGACATTGTGTGAATATGTAGGTTCATGCATTATTTCTTGATTGTGTGACATGCTTGGAACATGTTGTGTGTGAAATTTTGTGATCTCTGGCCAATAGATGTGTGTGGTTTGGACTTCCGCTGGAGATATCCTTTGGGGATTCCGGTCGGGTTTTGCCGTGGGGCCGACTCTGGGAGCGGCACCAGGATGATCCAAACGTGGGACTTCCGCTGGATAGGGATCGTGAGGAGTTCCAGTTGGGTTTTTCCATGGGGTCATCTCATCCATGGGAGAGGCACCAGGAAGATTCCCGGGAGTTATATGATGGGGTCCTTGAGCGGAATCCTTATGTGGATGTTCTTGTATTTGTTCCCAGTTGTTGTGATTTTGTATGTTATGCATTTTACATGATGTTATTTGTTGCACATTGAGTGAGCCATGGGGTGGAGTAATCCTCTAGTACCCTTGGTTTACTGAGATATATTTGTATATCTCATCCCGCGTTTGGGGACATCTTTTCAGGTTATAGTGAGCATGGAGGAGCTTCGGGCAAAAGGCCCGCTTAGTAGATAAGTTGAGGATGACGTTCATATGGATAGTATGGCATTTTGGATGAGCATGATTGATGCATATAGCATTACATTTAGCATTTTGGACTTAGATCATGAACATATTGCATGTTGAGATTTCCATGCTTTTGTGGTGTTCATGGTTATATTCTAAGTATTTTGTAATTGGTTTAGATTTCATGCCTATTGTGTACATTGGTATTTTGGTGAGCATGGGACTTGTCCATGGCCACACATTATGTTTAAAGGCATTTAGAGACTTATCATGTAAAATGAGCCATATGATGTGTAAATGGCAAAGGATATTGTGAATGATGTAAAATGATACATTAGTATTAGATTATGCATGAGGGAAGGGCCTAGAGCCTACATTAGTACTTGTATAAGTTGTATGTTAAGTATCAAAGTGCTAGGAGTAGAAAACATGAGCCATTTAATGATTTAAAAGCTGTCAAAATGTGATTTTGCAGTATAGGAATCGATTCCCACTTGAAAGGAATCGATTCCCAACATCACAGTGGCTTAATATTGCGTTCTCTACCTCTGGGAATCGATTCCTTTTAGGAGGAAATCGATTCCTCAAAACAGGAGAGTCAAATTTTAGCTACTGTCTGTTACTGTAGCTGCTGGGAATCGATTCCTGGAGGTTGGGAATCGATTCCCACTGTACAAATTTTTGAAAATGTGTCATTTTACAACCCAAAGTGATGGTACTGCTTATAGGGGATTATAATAGATAAGTTTTATGCTTCCGCGAGTTTTGCATTTATAATTACAATGTTGTTTTAATTGATTACAGAAATGGTTGATATTTAAAGCTAAGGAATAAATAAATGAAAAAAAATTTCCCGTAATTTAATTAACTCAATTACTATGATTGTAATTGCGCTTAATACCATATGCAATGATAACATTACCGGTACGTAACGGACTGTTACAGTGGTGATCTCCATGATTCAGCATACTGTCCATCCACTGCCTTGGTGTGCTATGCAAAAAAATTTGGGAACAGAAACTTCACCCAAACCAGAGACAATCAGTAGGCAAGAAGCAACAACAATCAAAATTCTGGAGGAACCATAGTGAAAAATCAGAACCAAAACCCTCAATGGAGACCACCCATGAACCAGAGACCATACAACAATCAGCAGCAACAATATCAACAAGGCAGCGACAGTGGAGCATATGAACCACAGAGAAGAACCAATTACGCTCTGTTCCACAGTGATGACCAACGCATCAATACATTGGAAAATTATATCAAAGAATATGTCACCAGGAATGATGTTGTGGTCAGAAATATTGAATCCCACCTGGGACAGATAACTGCTAGCCTCAACACCAGGACAACAGGAAAATTGCCAGGGGACACTGAAGTTCCCTCAACATCTTCTTCACAAGAATGAGAGGTAAATACCATGTCTAGCTAAAGACATTAAACTAAGCGCAGACTGGGAGGCAACTTAGTGGATACCTTTGCCCTTTAACAAAGGCAAAGTTTTGGGGTGGTTAAACTTAACCATAAAGCTCCCAAAAATGGAGGGAACGTATGATGTTCACCTCTAGTCCAAATAAATGAAATATGTTCCGTTCCAGGAACCTAGTTTTGGGGTGGTTCAATAACCACACATCCCCATAAAAAAATATATAATATATATATATATATATATATATATATATATATAATAATTTATTAAATTATAAATAATAAATATTTATTTCTAATACAATTTATATAATTCCTGTTTCTTTTGTTAAATGGGTTTGCATTAGATATTCATTAGGGCATTAGTTTACTATTACTCTTTTAAGAATATAGGTAAAAGACAAAGGGAACGTTCCCTGGGTTAGGAGATAAGAGTGAAAGGGACACCTGTCCCTGCTGAGTCACTTATATATACGCAGCCGTTTTCAAATCTGCTCTCATTGCAGATTTTGAAAACTTGCCCTGCAAAAGCCACCGTCCCCTCAGCCATTAATGCAACTGCTCCTCTTCTCTTTCTCTCTCCCATGATTCAGCCCTAGTCCGCTCCAACTCCTGAAACCCCCATCAACAGTTGCATTCCACTAACCATGACCACTCGTTTCATAATGTTCCCCATCCACTACTTCTTCAACTTCCTCTCTTTAACCTCCACGTCCTGAAAAGCTCTTCATTTTCCCTCCTTTGCATGCTTATTTAAACTCGTCCTTTCTCTTTCTCGAACCTTACTATTTCTCTTGCTAACTTAGAGACTTTTTGCTCTACATCACCTTTCTCTGCATTTTACCATAATTTGTCCCTCTTCTATAACCATGACCAGACTTTCAGTAACTGTTACTCTTGTGGCCAGTCATGGCCAAGAACCAGAAATCACTGAAGATAATGTGTGTCTCTACCCAGAGAGGAACATCTTCATGAAAGACAAAGCTCCTCTGCCATTCTTTGTAAAGAGAGATTTGAGTGCACTCAAATGGACCTGGTTTGCCACAGAAGCACGAGAGTTCAGCCCAGCTTTGGTGGCTGAATTCTTGTACCAAGCAAAGAGACTGCCTCAAGGGTACACAACTAATGTGGTGACTGTGAGGGGGAAGAAAATATCATTCTCCCCTGCAGCCATCAAGAAAGTACTCTATCTCCCAACTATTCCCAACTGCCCATACTAGAGGTATATAGATAGCAGAGAAGTCCCTGAGTTCGTATGGGACGTAAAGAATCTGATCACTATTGGTGACCCTGTCTATGCCAAAGGAGCCCTCTGCAAGGTCAGTTTGAAGGACGAAGCCAGATTCTGGGCTTTGTTCGCCAACACTAACCTAACCCCCTCAACTCATGATGCCATTGTCAAGTGGGCACTGCAAGTGCAGCTCTACTGCATCATGAAAAATACTCCCATTGATGCCATACCCCTCATTTATGGCATCCTGAAGAAGGAGATCAGTAAAACTACTGTCTGCCTTCCCTGCCTAATTACAAAGTTCTGTCTAAGAGCTGGAGTGAAGACTTTTGCCGATGAAGACCTAGTAGTGGGGTCTATCATCGATTACAAAACTTGGAATGGTCTGAAAAGTACCTACATTGAGTCAGACATTCCATTCCCTGAGGGTTACAACGTTAGAAGTAACGTTGGAGAGTTTGATGAAGAAGAAGAGGGCACTGAGGCCCCAAAGAAGAAGACCACGAAGGCAACCCCTTCAAAATCTGCAACCACTTCCTCCCACACCCAGGCAAGAAAACTCGTTCCCCCTCCCACCAAAGTAAAGAAGGAAGCCCATGTTGCTACTAAGAGCAAGTAGGGCAAGAAGAAATCTCCTGCCAAATCACCACCAAGAAAGGGGGAACGTTCTAGTCAGAGGCTGAAGAGATCATTCAGCAGTACAAAAAGAATAGAGGGAGTATCCTCTGAGAAACTTATCACCCTTTCTGACAAGGAGGAAGACGGTGAGGACAACAAGCCTATTGCAAAGAGGGTGAAGAAAGGAGGAACGTCAAAACCTATACCAACTACAAGGGAGACGTCCCCAAGTAGTTCTGGTACATCTGAGTCTTCTGACGTTCCGTCCCCTCCTACATCATCTGTTCATTCTTCACCACCACCAAGACCACAACAACCCGCTCCTAGGCAACAACAAGGAGAGGGAATTAAAGAAACAGATCCAACACCTGCTACAAAAAAAACAAATGGCTGAACAAGAGGCTTAGCCACAGAAAAAGACTGACAAAGGAAAGGGGATTCTTGTTGAATCCCTTAAAAAGAAAAAGCCAACTGTGCCCAGGAAAATCAGCCTGGGAGGGCCCCTCTCTTGTCCCATTATCTGTCCTGATACTTCTGGGGACAAGGCCATTACTAGGGCTCTGGCAGAAGAGGAGGGCTTGGAAGTTCCTCCACTGATGGAGGAACAAACTACATCAGCCCCCTCTACTTCAAAAACAAAAGAGGTTGTAATCAGGCAAGCACCTGAAAAACCTCCAGCTTCTGGAAACAACAACAACCAGAAGAAGAAAGAGAAGCCAGCCTCCCCCATTCCAGCAATCCCTCTTGTGTCAAGGAGAAAATCTCATATAGGGATTGCTGAGATTTTTGAAATGATGGGGAAGAAAATGGATAAGCTGCTACCTAAAGCATCATCTGTTCCTCAGCTGGACATGACCAGCACTACTGAAGAGCTGAAAGCTCTAAAGAATGGATTGGAGCAACTCTCATCTGACTTCATCAAATTCAAGGAACAACAGAAGGCAGATGGGGAGCAACTTCTCAGTACCATCCAAGCCAGCATCAAAAGCATCAGTGTTGCACCCTCTGCACCTACCTTAAAAGCTGTCAGAAGCAAGATCAGAAATGCTTTTGACTCCCTGAAGCATGCTCATTCCATGCACATCACCATAATTGAAAAACAACTTAGAAGACTCTTCCTCCAAAACACTAAAGAACGAAAGGAAACCAAAGAAGCCCTCAAGGCCTTTGGGACATACCTGGAGGGGAGAATTTATCAGCTAAAAACTAGAGTGTTGGATGTAGAAGGACAGCTGGTACATATCCACAATGGCAGGATAATGATGTGGGTCACCATTGAACACCTTGCTGCTGTAATCAGTGATCTACTGAAGGACGCTGGAAAGTGGCTTCCTGAAACTGAAGTAAGAAGATTAAGAGATCAGCTTAGGAGAAGGCCACCTATACAGGAAGAGATTGATGCGGAGAAGAACACCGAGCTGGACAAGAGACGTCCACGATGAAAAGGAGAAAGACCCTCCTGTTTTGTTTTCTGTGTTTATTTCTTTTATGTTAATTTCCATTTGTTTTCCTTTCCGTTCCTTAGTGTACATTTCACCTTTTTGAATAGAAAAAGCCTTTTTTTGTTCAAACTGTTTGGAGGAAACATTTCAGTTATAGTATTGTGGCTGTGAAAATTTAGATAACCAATGGCATGAAACATAAAGTCAGTGTGTAATCATTCTTATTCTTACTCTAAATGCTAGAAGTAGGGAAAAAAGAAGTGAATTTAATCTTCATGTTTTTTAAGGATGCTGATTTGTGTGAACTAAAGCTGGTAAGGAACAAAAAATGCCAAACACTTACTCATGAGAGCGTTCCTAAGGTGTTACCACAATGAAACTTCTGAACTTGCCTTGATGTTGTAAATACTGCTGAAGAACTGGTGAATTCCACTAACAAGGATCAACCATCAAACACTCACCTCAATCAAACAGACACTTCCACTCCCATTCATACCTCAGCACAACCACAAATACTCATACACATCACCAGGTCAACTAAAAAGGGCAAGGAGCAAATCCAAAAATGAGCAAAAGGGACAAAAAGATAGAAATGGAAAAATGGGAAGACAGTCTTGTGGAAACAACACTGCTGGTTGCCTTAGGAATAAGGGACCACCTCGTTCATTTGAAGGTCATGTGCTAAGTAACTGTTGGAGTCAAGGGAGCCATAGGAATAGGGAAACTTGTGAGCCATTTAGTCCATGAGCTGAGGAATCAGAGTTGGCAGTGAAGAGACTGGAACAAATACAAAAATGTTAAGTCTTGAGTAGAGAAAATAGCTATTTAAGAATGAAGCAGTGGATCTTTTCCTTGTGTTAAAATTGTTTTAAAACCATTCATAGTGTTGTCTCTTAATTACTGTTATTACTATTGTTATTTCTGCTTTATTCAATCTTGTATCTACAAATCTCCAATGAATATTGTCGTTCCTTCTTTCATCAAGAAGGATTCCATATATAACGACGCGAGGAGTTGTTTGCTGTCAGATTGAACCTACTGTTCTTGAGGAACGTTGTCAAGACAGTAGGGAACGTTTGACTAAACAGGTCAATTACTAACTTTTCTTTTCATTTTCATTCTTTTTAAAATAGTTTAAGGCATTAATTAGAGTTCTATTCTCGTTGGAACGATAATCTGGGCACTAATAGTCCCATTTATTACTTGATGCGTGCACTTTCACACTTGGGTTGAAGTTAAGAGAACAAATGTATTTTCTCTTAATGAACTAGAATAAAGGAACGTCCTTCATCATAGTATATTAATCAACCAACAAGTTCACACCCAACAATTAGCACTAATAGCTACGCTTATCATTTTAATCTAAAATTTAGAATTCTGAACCTATCCATTTTTCTAAGATTTGTCATATTTTTATTTTATTTTTCACAGCACTTTGCCGGTATGCATTTTTACGTAGTCGGTATCAGTTCTGATGCCAGTTCTCATTATTTTGACTTGAAACCTTTTATACTAATCCTAGATATTACTCTAGTGATATATACATACTTTTCATAATTTTCTGGGGTACTTCATCGTTACGCATTTATACCGTGAGGCAGAACCGGTATCTGCACTTTTCGTCAGAAAAACGACTTTCAACATTATTAATCCCTTATTATAATTATTTAAGCCTTCTCATAATTATTAGGGTCAATTATAGAATTATTTCCTAAATTCACATTTAATTAATTTAAATTCCTAAATTAACGGTGCAGGTTCTTACATTCACCCCACCTTTTAAGATTTTGTCCGCAAAATAAGAAACATACCTGTCCCAAAATTCGGGGTATTGCCGGAGAAGCTCGTCCTCTCACTCCCAAGTACACTGCTCAGGAGTTCTTCCTGTCCATTGCACTTTGACCATAGGAATGATCTTGTTCCTAAGCTTCTTCTCGCCACAATCGATAATCTTGAGTGGTCCGACAGGAGTTTTCAAGTTCTCCCGAACCTCCACATCATTCGGTTGCACTACGTGCGAAGGATCTGCTATATACCTCTGAAGTTGAGACATGTGAAACACGTCGTGGATGTTGGCTAAGTTCGGAGGCAAGGCAAGCCGGTAGGAAACAGACCCTACCCTACCAAGTATCTTGTATGGCCCTTTGAATCTCGGGCTAAGCTTCCTCACTCCGAGGGCCCGACCAACACCGGTGACAGGTGATAGTCTGATAGTCTCACAAACACGTGCTCACCTTCACTGAACTCCAATGGTCGATGCTTGACATCATAGTAACTCTTCAGTCGATTCTGCGCCTGCTTCAGCTTCTCTCTGATCAAATGAATATGCAAAATGGTATCTTTGACGAAATCCAAGCCAAACAACTCCTTATCTCCAACCTCCGACCAACAGGTAGGAGTCCGACACCTCCTGCCATACAGTGCCTTGTAGGGCGCCATGCCCAGGCTAGCATGAAAATTGTTGTTGTACAAAAATTCAACCAACGGCAGGTACCTATCCCACACTGAGCCCTACTCTAAAGTGCAAGCCCTCAACATGTACTCCAAGGTCTGGATGGTCCGCTCAGTTTTTCCGTCAGTCTGAGGGTGATAGGTTGTACTCAATCTCAACTAAGTACCAAAAACTCCCTACAGCGCCTCTCAGAACTGAGATGTGAACTTCGGGTCCCTATCACTGATGATACTCTCGGGCACCCCGTGAAGCCTCACGATCTCGCGAACATACAGTCTGGCCAATTGCTCTGTAGTGAAGTTCGCCCTTACCGGAAGAAAATGGGAAGACTTAGTCAATCTGTCCACAATGACCCAGATGGAGTCACAACCAGCCTGAGTCTTAGGCAATCCCACAATGAAGTCCATGGAAATGCTATCCCACTTCCATTGCAGAATCTCAAAAGGTTGAAGCTTACCAGACAGTTTCTGGTGTTCTATCTTCACCTTCTGGCATATCAAACACTTGGACACATAAACAGCTATATCCTTCTTCATGCCCGGCCACCAGAAATTTCTCTTTAAATCCTGGTACATCTTTGTAGCACTGGGGTGGACAGTAAACTGGCCCTTATGAGCCTCTGTCATAACCTCTTCAGTCAGAGGGCCTCGCGGAATCACAATCCTCTTCTGGAATGTCAACAAACCATACTCATTCCAAGACACGCCATCTTGGTTCTTCACATAATCAAGGCACTCCCTTTGCACCTCTTTAATATTTTCCATTAGTTCATCTTCGACTCTCAGTCTCCATCTCGAGAAGTGCACCCCCAAAAAAAGAGGTCACTGTCAGATCTTGAAACTTCTCAATAACATCATAGTCATCCATCGTCAAACTGGATAGATTCACGGATTTTCGACTCAAAGCATCAGCTACCACATTGCCCTTGCCAAGATGATACTTCAACTCAAAGTCGTAGTCCTTAAGAAACTCCATCCATCTCCTCTGTCTCATGTTCAGCTCCTTCTGATCGAACAAGTACTTCAAACTCTTGTGGTCACTGAACACAACAAACTTCATTCCATAGAGATAATGCCTCCAAATCTTGAAAGCAAAAACAATCACAGCCAACTCCAAATCTTGAGTCGGGTAGTTTTCCTCAGGAGGCTTCAACTACCTCGAAGCATAAGGAATCACTCTGCCCAACTGCATCACCTCACAACCCAGCCCCTTTCCAGAGGCGTCACAATAAAGCTCAATCTGCTCAGCCGGATCAGGAAAGGCCAACACAGGTGCAGTCGTCAGTCTCTCCATCAACTCCTGAAATCACTCATCACACTCGTGAGTCCACACAAACGGAGTCTCCTTCCGGGTAAGGCGAGTCAAAGGCAAAACCATCTTGGAGAATCCCTCAATGAACCTCCTGTAGTACCCAACCAAACCAAGGAAGCTCCTCAATTGTGTAATCGTCTTGGGCCTCTCCCAATCTATCACGGCCTCAATCTTGTTCGGGTCAACTGCAACTCCTTCTGCAGAAATCACATGCCCAAGGAATTTCACTGACTTGAGCCAAAACTCACTCTTCGAAGGCTTAGCATAAAGCTTTTTCTCCTTCAGCACTTGCAACACAATCCTCAAGTGCTCTGCATGCTCCTCCTCAGTCTTGGAGTATATCAAGATATTGTCAATGAAGACGATCACAAACCGATCCAAATACGGATGGAAAATACGGTTCATGTAGTCCATGAACACTGCGAGCGCATTGGTGAGTCCAAACGGAATCACCAAATACTCATAGTGACCGTATCTCAAACGAAATGCGGTCTTGGGGACATCCTCCGGCTTAACCCGAATATGATGGTATCTAGACCGGAGATCAATCTTCGAGTACACACAAGCACCCCTGAGCTTATCCAACAGATCATCAATATGAGGGAGGGGATACTTGTTCTTCATTGTCACCTTGTTCAGCTGTCTGTAGTCAGTACACAATCGCATAGTACCATCTTTCTTTTTCACAAAAATGACTGGTGCTCCCCATGGAGACACACTCGGTCGAATGAAGTCTTTCGTCGAAAGATCCTCAATATGCTTCTTTAGCTCTGCCAACTCTGGTGGAGACATCTGATATGAAGCTAATGAAATAGGCCCCAAACCAGGCAACAAATCAATGGAGAACTCTATCTCCCTCTGTGGCGAAAACTCAGGAAACACCTCAAGGAATTTCCCCACCACAGGAATGCTAGCGATATCCTCCTGTGTCCCACTCATCAAACCTCCAAACATGACATATCCAAATGTCCCTGCTCTCAAGGCTCTCCTAGCCTGCAACACTGAAATATAAAGCGAGGAACTGGCTGTGGAATCACACGGAGACATCACCACTCGCTTGGAACAACAATCAATCATCACACAATTCTTGGACAACCAATCCATGCCAAGGATGATTTCCAAATTAGCCATCAACAATCCTATCAGATCCACCGAAAACTCACGGTCATCCCACTGAAACACGACATCTCGATGTACAGTGGAGGTATCACACTTTTCTCTTATGGCGGTAGTCACCCGCAACGGTGGAGAAAGCACATAACTGGGCAACTCAAGCCCCACATCAATCGGGGTTGCAATGAAGAATGCGTAGCCTCGGAATCAAACAGAACATTAACAGCAAAACCACCAATAGAAATGGTACCTCGCACAAGGTTCGGAGCTCTGTCCGACTGCTGCCTATCTAATGTATAAACTCGGCCGGTGGCAGGTGGCACAACAGGTGCCGCTGTAGGTGGAGCAGGAATCATCTGAAAAGGGGCCGCCTGAACTGTTGCGTCCCTAGCAACTGAAGTATAGCAATCCTTGGCCATATGGCCACTATTTCCACACTTGAAGCATAACAGCTCTCCAGTAGCATAACGTCCCACATGCTTCTTTCTGTATCCCATACATCTAGGAGTGGAAGAAGGTCTAGCAAAACCTCCCTGCTGTGTAGAGGTCCTCTTAAACTGACTCGGTGCCTGCCTCACAGACAACTGCTTCTTTTTTCCTTTTCCACCAAACTTCTTGTCCTTCTAGGAAGTGGAACTGCTGGTTCCCTTAACCTCAGCTACCTTGGCCCTCTTGGCCTTACTCATAATGCAAACATCCTCTATGTCCCTACATTGTTTTACCAAAGTACTAAAATCTCTAGATGCAGCTCTAGCAATCCGATCTGCGATCTCCTTATTAAGTCCCCTACGGAACTTAGAAGCCAGAAATGTCGGCATAGGCATAGCAATGGGGAAATGTGCAAATTTGACTAGCTAATTGAACTTAGCCAAATACTCATCCATAGTCATCGAGCCTTGCACCAAACGGTCAAACTCTCCCTATTTTCGCTTCTGCGCATCATATGGGAAGTATCTCCCAAGAAATAACTCCTCAAAGAATGGCCATGTGACCACATGACCCTGCATCTCATAGACGTGAGAGGTGTTCGTCCACCACTCATGAGCGTCGCCCTCCAGCATGTAGGAGGCAAACATCAGCTTCTGCGGATCAGTGCACTACATAACTCTGAAGATCTTATCCAAAGACTGGAGCCATCTCGCAGCAGCAATGTGATCATAGGATCCATCAAAAGAAGGTGGCTTATGCTTGCGAAAATCATTCAGCCTACAGTCAATCGTCTCTCTATCCTCAGCGGGCTCAAACTAGGGTTGCATCATCCCAGTAAGATGACTGGCACCCTCTATGTGACTCTGACTGTCATCCTGATGACTGGGTGGAAGCGATGGTGGTGGTGGCGGTGGAGGTGGTGGCGGAGGATGCTGGCCACCAACAGGACCAGTCTTCATCTCCTACAGCATGACCCTCATCATTGTTATGTTCGCCAGGCAATTCGCCTCCAGCACATCCTCTATGGCTTTCTTGTTCGCCTCTCTGACGGCGTTCAACATAGCCTGGTTTGCCATTCTCATGGCCTCCTGGTCGGCTTGTCGAGCCGCCTGCATCTCAGCCAATGCATCCAGGATCGATTCGGGTTGACCCTGTCGTGTCTCTCAGTCCCTCCGAGGTAGTACCATGACTCTGCACAAGTTATATAAAGAATGAGCTGATCATGCCCACGCAATGTGGTCACACATGCATCATCATAGTAGAACCCAAAAGAACACAACATACAAGACACACAACAAAACATCCTAAGTTATTACAATACATACAGGCTTTTCCTTAGAAAGTTCTCTGATACCATAAAATGTAACACCCTGTATATACCCGGATTGTTATCATGATATGATATTAAGCGCAACTCAATTAAATGGAGAAGCTAAATTTTTATTTTCAATTATGACGTCATTATTATTAGCCAAGTTGATTACTTAATCCTTTTTCAAAATATTGCCCGTATGTAAATTGCAATAAAAACTAACTACACTAAATAACCTCATAATATAATTAAGTGTGTATCTAGTTACGGAACTACCACACGTAGTCCGGACAATATCCTGATACAATTATACAACTCAATTCTAAAGCAACATAGTCAAGTTAACGTGGCAAGGACAATCCCCATGCTCACCAAATAAACAGCATAATCATCCAGTCTCAAATACGAAAGTCGTAGCAGAAGAATCAAACATGATCATATAAGGTAACTAAATCATCAAGCATATATCAGTCAGCTCAGCTCCGGCCTCCTGACGTCCGAGGTCTCAACCCCCGAGGTACCTGAACCTGAAAATGTGCCCCAAACGTGGGGTGAGATCTCTAAATAGAAATCTCAGTAAGACAAGGGTCCTCAAGTACTCTTCCGCCCCAAGCTCACTTACAAGTATAATATAAGTTCGAAAACAGTACTTTCAATGCATGTTCATGTAAGGCATTTAAATTATGACAACATATCTTTTGCTCAAGGAGCCAAAATATTACAACTCATTAATCATGTGATGTATGCAAATGCGGTTCATCTTGCCAGGGAACAGGATAGGGATTATGCACGTCTATGACCTATCTAAACATAAGGGTCACAGACTCACAGCCTTATACCTTACACACCAGAGTCGTAGTCTGATCGTGTAAGTAATCAACATCACATTCATACATTACATCAACAGTTAAATTAACATATCTCAGGCATATACCAATGCATATTTCTTATTTCATAAAAGCATACATGCATATAAATCACCCTCCCATAGAGGTCGGTGGAACAAGCAACAGATCAATCCGAGGACACGAAAGCTTATCTTGCAAGCTAAAAATCCAAGCCAAAGTCCACACTAGCCCAAGATTACCAAACAATACCCTCACAGTCTGTTTATAATAGAAATAATCATTATTATTCAAAGCCCAAGGTTTCACTAAGTGTTTAAGGCTTTCCAACTTGTTTTAGGTTATTATAGGCAGATTTTGCATGAGGTATTCGAATACTCCTCGATGAGTATTCGAATACTCCATGTCTCCAGAAAGTATCTGAATACTTTCACTTAAGTATTCGTATACCTCAAGGTATCCGAATACTTTCCCAACAGTATTCGAATACTACTCAGTATTCAAATACAACACTATGGTATCCGAATACTTTTCTTCCCAGAAAAGTATCCCAATACTCCTTCAACGAGTATTCGACTACCTGCTGATGAGTATTCGAATACTACATGAAAAGTATTTGAATACTTATCAGACAGAATGCAGAAACTCGTGTAGTTTCTGCATAATCCTATTTGTAAGGGGTTCAAACTCGATTTGCAGTCCAATAACTCCATCAACATATGTTCATTAAGGAATTTATACATAGATTATCAGTCCTTAACTCAAACGGTCAAAGTTTCCCTTTTTAATGGATTAAGCCAGCAAAATCATGAATATACAAGGGAGGTGATCATGGTTTACCTCAAGCTTCATAAACTCAAAAAAAGACACTGCCTTGGAGCTTCCAACAATGCTCAAAGGTTCTGACTTTAAGGGACTACGAAAATACACCACAAGCTAGGTCATTTATCACCCAAAATGGCTTCTTGAAGCCTCTAATGACATGAACATGGCTCTCCCTCTCAACCAAGCTGGACAGCAACACCACTCCTTTCATAAAGGCTGACACTCAGAAATGGAAAACTACATTCCCTCACAATGCCCACCACTCAGTGTTTGCAAGGCCAAATAGAGAGAAATCAGCAGAAAGGTGATGACTTGGTGGGATTTTTATGCAAGTTTCAAGCTTCCAAGAAGAGAGGAAATGGCTGAAGGCAGTCAGCACCCAAGGAAACTCACGTAGAGGCAATAAAATAACCTAGGTCTTTGTGGCACTTGGTATTTATAGGTAGATTAAGTTTAATCCCACTCTATTAGCACTAATAGCTACGCTTATCATTTTAATCTAAAATTTAGGATTCTGAACCTAACCATTTTTCTAAGATTTGTCATATTTTTATTTTATTTTTCGCAGCACTTTGCCGGTATGTGTTTTTACGTAGCCGGTATCAGTTCTGACGCCAGTTCTCATTATTTTGACTTGAAACTTGTTATACTAGTCCTAGATATTACTCTAGTGATATATAAATACTTTTCATAATTTTTTGGGATACTTCATTGGTACGCATTTATACCGAGAGGCAGAATCGGTATCTGCACTTTTCGTCAGAAAAGCGATTTTCAACATTATTAAGCCCTTACTATAATTATTTAAGCCTTCTCATAATTATTAGGGTCAATTATGGAATTATCTACTAAATTCATATTTAATTAATTTAAATTCCTAAATTAACGGTGCAGGTTCTTACAAATGTCAAGTTTGAAGTCATAATAATGAGTATTGGTGTCAGAACTAATAGTGACAACGTGAAAATGCATACCGGAAAAGCGTTACGAAAAATTATAAAAAATATGATAAATCCTAAAAAAATGGCTAGGTTCAGAATGTGAACTTTGAGATTAAAATGATTAGCGGAGCTATTAGTGCTAATACCAATGGATCAAACTTAATTGGCCTACAAATTCTAAAAGCACAAAACCCTAGCAGATTTTTGGGACTCTTTACAGGTGCATTTTTGGCTGCCACCTTACTCTCTTCTTGGAGACTTGAGAGTGTGCATGAAACTTGGCAAAAACCTCACTTTTTCCATTGATTCTTCTCATTAAACCTTGTAAACACTTAGTGGAGTGCATTGAGAGGGTGAAAGACAACCCTTTTGTTGAGTGGTGGGTGCTGTTTGTGGGGGCTTGAGACTGTTCATCTTGTTTGTAGATTGTAGGAGTCATTTCCTTAGTGGTGGATGCTCCAAGAAGCCATCTTTAAGTATAAAAGACCAAGCTTGTGTGTCAAATTCGTGGCCTTGCAAAGTCAAAACCTTTGAGCTGTGTTGGGAGCTCCAAATCACTTCCCTTTTTTAGTTCTTGAGTCTTGAGGTAACTCATGATCATTCCTTTGAAAAATCCATGATTTTAGCTTGTTTAAGTCACTAAAAGATGGAACTTTGATTAATCAAGTTAAGAGTTATTAATCTATGCATGTTAAGTGTTTTTGAACATCTGTTTTGGTGAAAAACTGAACCTTGGACCTTGAAGAAACTTGTGGGCCGCGGATTATGCAAAAAAATTCTGCAGAAATCTGTTCTATCCGTGTGGTAATCGATTACCATTCGTATGGTAATCGGTTATCATGTACAGTAATCGATTAGTCTGTTTTGGGTAATCGGTTACCATGTGGAGTAATCGATTACCCATTGTTTGGTAATCGATTACCCCCTGTCAAAATGACCAGAAACCAGTTTTAATGCGTGGGAAGATTCCCATTTGGGCTTGATGCCCTAAGAAGTCAGTATTATTGTTGGGAAACATTAATACCCTAATAGTGAGGCTTAATGCTTGATAATTATGAAATAGAAAGGATGTAAACGAAAAAGGAAACATTATCGTAATGTAATAGAATTCTAGAGGTTGAATGTTGATAATGTTTCTATTATAAACAGACTGTGAGTGGGCTGTTTGGTGATGTGGGCTTGTGTGGACTCATTTTTGGATTGATAGCTTGAGAGGTAAGCTTTCATGTCCTCAGTTTTGCCCATTGTTGGTTCCACCATACCTCATGGAGGAGTGGTTATGTGCATGCTGTGCTTTTATGAAATCATGTTAAGATTTCTGAAATGCTATTGAGTTATTTATGAGTGCTTTGCCATACGATATATATATGTGGTGTTCCACCTAGACGGTAATCTCTGAGTATGTGGAGACATACAAGATGGTAACTTCGTGGGTGAGGTACAAACGGTGTTTCTTATACTGTAGGTTATAGACGTATGTAATCCCTATATTTTTAATCTCTGGCCAGTAGAATGCATACACACATGACATGGATATATGCTGCATTGCACAAGTTTTGGAAATGATATTGTTATATTGTTTTGGAACTTATATTGCACATGTAAGTGAGCTTGGGGTGGAGAGATCCTTGAGGACCCCTTGTCTTACTGAGATTTCTTTTTAGAGATCTCACCCCGTGTTGGGGCACATTTTCAGGTACAGGTACCTCGGGGGTTGATACCTCTAGCGGCAGGAGGTCGGAGTTAAGTTGAGCTGATATTACATGCTGTTTTACTGCCATGTTCAGATAGTGATTATGTTTATGTTCAATATAATGTTATTTGACATGAGACATTGTTTGGCTTTGTTGCTTGATTTGGTGAGCAAGGAGTTTGTCATGCCACATTGATTTTTGTCATGTTTGAGTTTGTTTGAGTTGTATAATGTATCAAGATATTGTTCGGTCTACATGTTGTAGTTCCGTGACTAGATACACAGTTACTTATACTATGAGGTTATTCAGTTAGTTAGTTATTGCAATTTATATACATGCGATATTTTGGAAAAAGAATAAGTTATCCACTTGGTTAATAATGACAAGTACATAATTGAAATGAAAAAGTTAGCTTCCGCATTTATTTAGCTGTGCTATTACCATTTGTATGTTAATACACCGGGTGCACACGAGGTGTTATATTTTATGGTATCAGAACACTTTCTAGGGAAAAAGTCTGTATGTTTTGCAATAACTTAGGATGTCTTGCTATGTGAATTGTCTGTTGAGTTTCTTTTGGGTTTTACTATGATGATGCATGCGTGACCACATTGTGTAGGCCTGATCAACTCATTCTTTGTGTAACATGTGCAGAGTCATGGTACTTCCCTGGAAGACTTGCGAGGCAAGAGAGGGTCAGCCTGATCCGGTCCTGGATGCATTAGCTAAGATGCAGGCGGCTAGACAAGCCGACCAGGAGGCCATTAGAGTGGCCAATCAGGCAATGTTGGACGCCATTAGAGTGGCAAATCGAAAATCTACAGAGGATGTGCTCGAGGCGAACATGACCATGATGAGGGTCATGTAGGAGGAGATGAGGACTGGTCATGTTGGTGGCCAACATCCTCCGCCACCACCTCCACTGCCACCACCACAACCACCGCCTCTACCTAGTCACCAGGATGGGCATGGAGGAGGTGGGGCGCACGTTCATGAGGACGATAGTCAGAGTCGCATGGAGGGCGTGAGTCACCTCACGGGATTGATGCAGCCATACTATGAGCCTGTGGAGGATCAGGAGACGTGAGACCGTCGGCTGAATGCTTTCCGTAAGCACAAGACACTTTCCTTTGATGGATCCTATGATCCAATAGTTGTTGCTAGATGGCTTCAGGCCCTGGACAAGATATTCAGGGTGATGCAGTGTACTGACCCCTAGAAGTTAATGTTTGCTACTTACATGCTTGAGGGAGATACGCATGAATGGTGGATGAACACCTATCAGATTTATGAGATGCAGGGTCATGTTATCACGTGGCCATTCTTTAAGGAGTTATTTCTAGGGAGGTACTTCGCGTGATGCTCAAGAGAGGAAGCATGGGGAGTTCGAGCTGTTGGTGCAGGGCTCGATGTCAGTTGATGAGTACTTGGCTAAGTTCAATGAACTAGCCAAATTTGCACACTTCAGGATTGCTATGCTTACACCGGTATTCTTGGATTCTAAGTTCCGGAGGGGACTTAATGGAGAAATAGCGAATCACATTGCTGGTGCTGTTTCTAGAGATTTTGGTACTTTGATTCAGCAATGCAGAGAATTGAGGATATTTGTGTAACAAAGAAGAGGAAGACTGGGGAGACTGAGACGAAGGGAGCTGGTAGCTCCACTTCTTGGAGAGATAGGAAGTTTGTAGGAAAAGGGAAGCAGTTATCTGTTAGGCAGGCGCTAAAAAAATTCAAGAGGACTTCAATGCAGGGGAGTGCAGCTAGACCTCCCAGTACTCCCAGATGTACCAGATGTGGGAGATCATATGTGGGGCCGTGTGCCACCGGTCATCTCATTTGCTTTCATTGTGGCAATGAGGGCCACTTTGCCAGAGATTGTCCTTCGTCAGATGTTAGAGCTACGACACTTCAGGCGGTTCCTCTTCAGATGATCCCTACTCCACTTACAGCGGCACCTGTCGTGCCACCAGCCACTGGCCAAGTTTACACTTTGGATCGTCAGCAGTCGGACAGAGCTTCGAACCTTGTGAGAGGTACTATTTCTATTGGTGGTTCTGTTGTTGATTTATTGTTTGATTATGGGGCTACGCATTCTTTCATCGCGACCCCAATTGTTGTGGGGCTTGAGTTTCCTATTTCAGTGTTTTCTCCACCGTTGCGGGTTACTACTACCACCGGAGAAAAATGTGATACCTCCATTGTACATCGCGATGTCATGTTTCAGTGGGATGGTCGTGAGTACTCAGTAGATCTGATTGGATTATCGATGGCTAATCTTGAGATCATCCTTGGCATGGACTGGTTGTCCAAGAATTGTGTGATGATTGATTGTTGTGCTAAGAAAGTGGTGATGTCCCCGTGTGATTTCACTGCCAATTCTTCTCCTTACATATTAGTACTGCAGGCTATGAGAGCCTTAAGAGCATGGGCATTCGATTATGTCAGGTTTGGAGGTTTGGTGAGTGGGTCACAGGAGGATATTACTGGCATTCCTGTGGTGAGAGAATTCCTCGAGGTGTTTCCTGAGGAGATTCATGAGTTTCCTCCACATAGGGAGATAAAGTTCTTCATTGACCTGTTGTCTGGTGTGGGACCTATTTCAATAGCTCCATACCAGATGTCTCAACCTGAGCTAGCGGAATTGAAAAACCATACTGAGGATCTTTCCGCAAAGCATTTCATTCGACTGGGCGTGTCTCCATGGGGAACACCGATCATTTTTGTTAAGAAGAAAGATGGGACCATGCGATTGTGCACCGATTACAGGCAGTTGAACAAGGTGACAATCAAGAACAAGTATCCCCTCCCTCGTATTGATGATATGTTGGATCAACTTGGGGGTGCTTGCATGTACTCGAAGATTGATCTTTGGTCTGGATACCATCAGATTCGGGTTAAGCCGGAGGATGTCTCCAAGACCGCATTTCGTTCGAGATACGATCATTATGAGTATTTGATGATCCTGTTTGGACTCACCAATGCACCGACGGTGTTCATGGATTACATGAACCGTATCTTTCAGCCATACTTGGATCATTTTATGATCGTCTTCATTGACGATATCTTGATTTACTCCAAGAGTGAGGAGGAGCATGCAGAGCACTTGAGGATTGTGTTGCACGTGCTGAATGAGAAAAAGCTTTATGTTAAGCCTTCAAAGTGTGAGTTTTGGCTCAAGTCGATGAAATTTCATGGGCATGTGATTTCTACAGAAGGAGTTGCAGTAGATCCCAATAAGATTGAGGCTGTGTTGGATTGGGAGACATCCAAAATGGTTACTGAAGTGAGGAGTTTCATGGGTTTGGCTGGGTACTATAGGAGGTTCATTGAGGGATTCTCCAAGATGGTATTGCCATTGACTCGGCTTACGCGGAAGGAGACTCCATTTGTGTGGACTCACGAGTGTTAGGAATGCGTTCAAGAGTTGAAGGAGAGACTGACCACTGCAATAGTGTTGGTCCTTCCTGATCCTGCGGAGAAGATTGAGCTTTATTGCGATGCCTTTAGGAAGGGGCTGGGCTGTGTGTTGATGCAAACTGGCTGAGTGATTGCTTATACTTCGAGGCAGTTGAAGCCTCATGAGGAGAACTACCCGACTCATGATTTGGAGTTGGCTGCGATTGTCTTTGCCTTTAATATTTTGGAGGCATTACTTGTATGGTATGAAGTTCACAGTGTTCAGTGATCATAATAGTTTGAAGTACCTATTTGATCAGAAGGAGTTGAACATAAGACAAAGAAGATAGATGAAATTTCTGAAGGACTACGACTTTGAGTTAAAGTACCACCCGGGCAAAGCCAATGTGGTAGCTGATGCTTTGAGCCGAAAATCTGTGAGTCTATCCAGTTTGATGATGGGTGACTTTGATGTGATTGAGAAGTTTCGATATTTAACAGTGACCTCTTTGTTTGAGGGTGCACTTCTCGAGATGGAAACAGTGAGTGGAAAATAAGCTAATGGAGAAGATTAAAGAGGCGCAAGTGCAAAGAGAGTGCCTTGACTATGTGAAAAACCAAGATGATGTATCTTGGAATAAGGATGGATTATTGATGTTCCAGAAAGGGATTGTAGTTCCTAAAGGTCCATTGACTGAGGAGGTGATGTCATAGGCTCATAAGGGCCAATTCACTATCCATCCTGGGGCTACAAAGATGTACAAGGAGTTGAGGAGAAACTTCTGGTGGTCGGGCATGAAGAAAGATATAGTTGTTTATGTGTCCAAGTGTTTGATATGCCAGAAAGTGAAGATTGAACACCAGCAACCGTCTGGTAAGCTTCAACCTCTTGAGATTCCGCAATGGAAGTGGGAGAGCATTTTCATGGACTTCGTGGTGGGATTGCCTAAGACTCAGGCTGGTTGTGACTCTATCTGGGTCATTGTGGACAGATTGACTAAGTCTGTCCATTTTCTTTCGATAAAGGTGAGCTTCACTACAGAGCAGTTGGCCAAACTATATGTTCGCGAGATCATGAGGCTTCACAGGGTACCCAAGAGTATCATTAGTGATAGGGACCTGAAGTTCATATCTCAGTTTTAGGAGGCGCTGCAGGGAGCTATTGGTACTCAGTTAAGATTGAGTACAGCTATCACCCTCAGACTGATGGACAGACTGAGCGAACCATCCAGACTTTGGAGGACATGTTGAGAGCTTGCACCTCGGAGCAGGGATCAGCATGGGATCGGTGCCTACCGTTGATTGAGTTCTTGTACAACACAAGTTTTTATGCTAGCCTGGGCATGGCACCCTATGAGGCGTTGAATGGTAGGAGGTGTCGGACTCCTACCTATTGGTCTGAGGTTGGAGATAGAAAGTTGTTTGACTTGGATTTTGTCCAAGAGACCACCAGCAGATCTAGATGATCAAGGAGAAGCTGAAGCAAGCGCAAAATTGCCAGAAGAGCTACTATGACAACAAGCATCAACCACTGGAGTTCAGTGAAGGTGAGCACGTGTTTGTGAGACTTTCACCTGTCACCGGAGTTGGTCAGACCCTCGGAGAGAGGAAGCTTAGCCCGAGATTCATAAGGCCATACCAGATTCTTGGTAGGGTAGGGCCTGTTGCCTACCGGCTTACCTTGTCTCCGAACTTGGCCAATATCCACGACGTGTTTCATGTGTCTCAGCTTTGGAGATATATAGTAGATCCTTCGCACGTGGTGCAACCTGATGATGTGGAGGTTCGAGAGAACTTAAAGACTCCCGTTGGACCACTCAAGATTCTTGATCGTGGTGAGAAAAAGCTCAGGAGCAAGATGATTCCTATGATCAAGGTGTAATGGGAAAGAAGAACTCCAGAGGAGTGTACATGGGAGTGGGAGGACGAGCTTCTCCTGCAATACCTCGAGTTTAGGGACAAATATGTCTCTAATTTTTTTGACAAAATTCTTAAAATGTGGGGTGAATGTAAGAACCTGCACCGTTAAATTAGAAATTTAAATAATTAATTATGAGTTTAGGAAATAAATCCATAATTGACCTTGAATAATTATGAGAAGACTTAAATAATTATTATAAGGGCTTAATAACGTTGAAAGTCGCTTTTCTAACGAAAAGTGCAGATACCGATTCTGCTTCACGGTATAAGAGCATACCGATGAAGTATCCCGAAAAATTATAATAAGTACATGAATATTCCTAGAATAATATTTAAGTCACGAATGTCAAGTTTGAAGTTATAATAATGAGTATTGGTTTCAAAACTAATATCGACAACGTGAAAACGCGTACCGAAAAAGCGTTGCGAAAAATTATAATAAAAATATGACAAATCCTATAAAAATGGCTATGTTCAGAATGTGGTGGGTGTTGTTTGTGGGGGCTTGGACTGTTCATCATATTTGTAGAGTGTAGGAGCCATTTCCTTAGTGGTGGATGCTCCAAGAAGCCATCTTTAAGTATAAAAGACCAAGCCCGTGTGTCAAATTCGTGACCTTGCAAAATCAGAACCTTTGAGCTGTGTTGGGAGCTCCAAATCACTTCGCTTTTTTAGTTCTTGAGTCTTGAGGTAACTCATGATCATTCCTTTGAAAATTCCATGATTTTAACTTGTTTAAGTCACTAATATAGGGAACTTTGATTAATCAAGTTAAGAGTTGTTAATTGTAACACCTCGCATTTCTAAAACATATATTAATATATTAAAGGTGGATTAAATGGTGGGATTAGTGAAAATCCTGAAATTAAGGTCAAAATACAAAGGAAGAGTAAAACGGTAATTAGCCAAACATGTAACCTAGGAAGGTAAAATTGAGTAGGAGGTCTCAAATGGAAAAAAACTAACCCTGAAAATGGATTTAGAACGAAAAATTGAGTGGTTAAGAAAGTTTTCTGAAAATTTGGTGAATAGTATTTTTACCAGGGAAAAACATCGCGGTACAGTTGCACCGTAAAATGTGCCAATTGAATTTTGAGCTCTAGGTTCGGATATAAGTTATAAATGGTATATAGGACTAAGAAATATGATTTCTGGTGAAAATTGATGGAAATTAGTAAGTTTGGGGAAGAATGCCCACAACGCGCTTAACAGCTTAAAACTACAATTTCTCCAAACGACCGAAAAACTCCGGATTCATCTGATCAAGGTAAATTAAAGGACAATAGGTAATGTGATGAACCCTTAGTTCATCAAATTTTTGAGCATGAATTAGTATAAATTTGTGTGATTAAATGGATGAAAAAGAGGTCAATGTCCTATAAATTCCTAAATACAAGTTCTGGAAGTTGTATTGAAAATTTATATTGTTCTTGTAGGGAATTGAAGCTCAAAGAAGCAAAAGAGAAAAGGAAGAAGATTCTGAAAATTGGAAAATTCTAAGTGTTGGGCGCTAAAACGCCCAAAACTGAGCGTTTTAGTGCCCTGCTGCACAAAGATGCTGGTGCTGAACATTAAAACGGCCAAAACTGGGCGTTTTAGCGCCCAAGACAGTTAAAAACAGTTGGGCATCCGTCAAGGTTGAGCGCTAAAACGTCCAGAAATGAGAGTTTTAGCGCCCATGTCAGTTTTTCAGTTGTAATTTGTAAATTATAAAAGGACAAGGGGCCTTCACAAGATGATAATCAAATTCAACTCTCTCATATCCATTCTCTGATACTCTGACTTTTCCCATCATACTAGGAGAAGGGAGATCAGGTCAGATCTTTCATAGATCTGATCTGACTCCTCATTTTCTCTTACTTTCCAAATTCTTAGGACTTAGTATTGTAATAGTTAGTATACTTTCATGTAATTGTACTTGAAGATTGAAGACTCAATTATCATGACAATGAAGTTTGATCTTTCTTCTTCTTCTCTTGTTATTATTTGTATTATGTCTAAGTATAGTCCTTTGTAGTCTGATTCAATGGAACTCAAGTTTGAATTTATGAATGGTTAATTAGATGTTTTGTTTATCTATTATGTGATTGTATGAAGTTGCCTTGATTAATTCTTCATGTTGAGGAATAGTGTAGAACAGACATGTTACATTGTTTCTCTATTTTTGACAACTTCATCATCAGTGTTCTAGTAGTCAAGGGATTGATGCTAGGATTCTGATGTGATCTTAAGACCTTGGTAATTAATGCATGTATTAAGAAAGGAATCACCAAGGGATTGGGGTTTCTGATTAATGTGTCTATCAGGGTAGTAAGGGATTACATCTTGAGATGATAAGAAAAAAGGTTGATCAACATCACATAGTAGATAATTCATAATGGAAATTGGTTCATCTATAAATTCATTTTTGAGGGAAAATGACATCTGACTACTTGTTTACATTATAATTTATATTTTATTTATTTATCAAGTTTTAATTCAATTCAGTGTAGTTTCTGGTGACAAGAAATCTATGCAATCTATGAACTTTTGTTTGATTCAACTCAAGTACATATGGTTAGTCAGTGCTTGACACAAATCCTCGTGGGAACGATCTTTACTCATCATTTTATTACTTGTACGACTAGTACACTTGCTAGATCCGCAACAAGTTTTTGGCGCCGTTGCCGGGGATTTGTTATTCAACGTTGGCCGACACCATTAATATTTGAGATTGAATCTTTTATTTTTCAGCAATTTAAATTTATGTGTGAATTTTTGTTCTTTCTGGTCCAGAGCGCTAAAACGTTCAGACGTGACCGTTTTAGCGCGATGCTAGGCACATCAGTGTGCACATGTTTCTGGAGACCAGCGCTAAAACGCTTGATTTCAACATTTTAGCGCTGGTCCACTTTGATCATATATGTTAGGTTTTCTTATTAATAACATGTCCATGGAATGTTGTAGCAATCTGGATAGTTTCCTTTTTGTTTTATTTTACTATTAGTTTGTAATTCTGTTACATGCATTGAGATATTCACTGTTTTGATTGATACACATTGCGATAGTACTGATGCTATTGAGTTATATATGAATGTGTTTCAGTGATCAATTGTTGTTTTCAATTTAAATTAGTTGCTGGGGATAGCAACATTTAAATATGGGAATTGGGTGTGATTGAATGGCATGCAAACTTCATGGAGATGTCACACAAATTGATGAGCCAAAACAGGGAAACATCTCAATCTCTTTTCTTTTCTAAGTTTTCTGTGTGATTTAGACTTTAGTTGTGATATTGAATTTGGATTTCAGTTGTGATATGGAATTCCATGAGGATAAGACTGATCAAAGTTTTATATGATTGATCAAATTAAGGATACAATCTTATACCTTGCATGTTGAGCTTAAATAAATGATTGCATGACTCATTCAATGTGTAAGAGTGGAGAGATTAGTTTTGATGCATGTAGAGAAAGTCAAGCATGCACTCTACACTGTGAGGAAATTGAGCCTATACAGAAAATTTTGTTCAAAGAGCACTTCACTGCATGAATAGCTCTAGAACTTGCCCGGTTTCTTGCTTGAAATGGTTGATGATGTGTAGGGTAGAGCCATTTCCTTCTTGCACCAGAAAGTCAAATGGCCAACCTTTAAGTTCCCATTGCATGAAACACTTGAGCCTAGCCTGTTGTCTATCAAGCCAAGAACCACTTTTTATTCCAATCCTTCAGATTAAAAGTTTCAGATAAGTGATAAGGGATGAAGTGTTCTGTAGGGAGGAAAGTGTTTTTGCAATAAGTGAATGCAAGGTGTTGGAAACATAAGAAAGAAAGAAAAGGTTGTGAATCACAAAGTGTTTGGAAGAGACAGAGGGAAGTATTAAAGACACAAAGTGTCTGAAAGAAAAAAAAAAGAAAAAGAAAAAAATTTGATAAAAACACAAAGTGTCAGGAAGAAAAGGAGGAAGAAAGGTTCAAAGAAAAGAACAAGGAATGAAAAGGAAGAAAGTTGAGGGAATCAGGAAGAAATTGAGTAATTACTGTGAATTCCCTCTTATCTGAATCTGATTCATTTGATCTGAACTTCCCCTTTCACAGAAATCCTTACCTCTAGTAAAGCCACACACCAAGCCTCATTGCTAATCATACCAAAACCTTTTTGATCTACCTTATGGATCATTGTTACTATGAATAGTGAGAAGATTGGCAAGCCTATGGTAGTTTAAGTGCAGTGAAGAGTAAGTGATAAGTACACCCTTAAACACTAGAGTGCAAAAGAGTCAAATTCTCATAATTTTTGAGAAGTTCCTAGTGAGGGGGTGTTGTTGTTTGGAAGTCTCTGTATATCATCTCTACTGATCTGTTGAAAAGTCACAAATGATGTTGGGCAAATCATAGGAAATAAGAGATTGCATGATTATAAGCTTGTATCATGAAATGTTGATCTTTTGTTAATTGAAGTCCATCCTCATGAATTTCATTTGTAAAGAATCTCAAGTCCTTCTCTGTTTTAATTCATTGCTGAGGACAACAATGTTCAAATCTGGGAATTTTGATGAACCCTTAGTTCATCAGGTTTTTGAGCATGAATTAGTATAAATTTGTGTGATTAAATGGATGAAAAAGAGGTCAATGTCCTATAAATTCCTAAATACAAGTTTTGGAAGTTGTATTGAAAATTTATATTGTTCTTGTAGGGAATTGAAGCTCAAAGAAGCAAAAGAGAAAAGGAAGAACATTCTGAAAATTGGAAAATTCTAAGTGTTGGGCGCTAAAACGCACAAAACTGAGCGTTTTAGCGCCCTGCTGCGCAAAGATGCTGGTGCTGAACATTAAAACGGCCAAAACTGGGCGTTTTAGCGCCCAAGACAGTTAAAAGCAGTTGGGCATCCGTCAAGGTTGAGCGCTAAAACGTCCAGAAATGAGAGTTTTAGCGCCCATGTCAGTTTTTTAGTTGTAATTTGTAAATTATAAAAGGACAAGGGGCCTTCACAAGATGATAATCAGATTCAACTCTCTCATATCCATTCTCTGATATTCTGACTTTTCCCATCACACTAGGAGAAGGGAGATCAGGTCAGATCTTTCATAGATCTGATCTGACTCCTCATTTTCTCTGACTTTCCAAATTCTCAGGACTTAGTATTGTAATAGTTAGTATACTTTCATGTAATTGTACTTGAAGATTGAAGACTCAATTATCATGACAATGAAGTTTGATCTTTCTTCTTCTTCTCTTGTTATTATTTGTATTATGTCTGAGTAGAGTCCTCTGTTGTCTGATTCAATGGAACTCAAGTTTGAATTTATGAATGGTTAATTAGATGTTTTGTTTATCTATTATGTGATTGTATGAAGTTGCCGTTATTAATTATTCATGTTGAGGAATAGTGTAGAACAGACATGTTACATTGTTTCTCTATTTTTGACAACTTCATCATCAGTGTTCTAGTAGTCAAGGGATTGATGCTAGGATTCTGATGTGATCTTAAGACCTTAGTAATTAATGCATGTATTAAGAAAGGAATCACCAAGGGATTGGGGTTTCTGATTAATGTGTCTATCAGGGTAGTAAGGGATTATATCTTGAGATGATAAGAAAAAGGTTGATCAACATCACATAGTAGATAATTCATAATGGAAATTGGTTCATCTATAAATTCATGTTTGAGGGAAAATGACATCTGACTACTTGTTTACATTATAATTTACATTTTATTTATTTATCAAGTTTTAATTCAATTCAGTGTAGTTTCTGGTGACAAGAAATCTATGCAATCTATGAACTTTTGTTTGATTCAACTCAAGTACATATGGTTAGTCAGTGCTTGACACAAATCCTCGTGGGAACGATCTTTACTCATCATTTTATTACTTGTACGACTAGTACACTTGCTAGATCCGCAACAAGTTTTTGGCGCCTTTGCCGGGGATTTGTTATTCAACATTGACCGACACCATTGATATTTGAGATTGAATCTTTTATTTTTCAGCAATTTAAATTTATGTGTGAATTTTTGTTCTTTCTGGTCCAGAGCGCTAAAACGTTCAGACGTGACCATTTTAGCGCGACGCTACGCACATCAGTGTGCACATGTTTTTGGAGACCAGCTCTAAAACGCTTGCTTTCAACATTTTAGCGCTGGTCCACTTTGATCATATATGTTAGGTTTTCTTATTAATAACATGTCCATGGAATGTTGTATCAATCTGGGTAGTTTCCTTTTTGTTTTATTTTACTATTAGTTTGTAATTCTGTTACATGCATTGAGATATTCACTGTTTTGATTGATACACATTGCGATAGTACTGATGCTATTGAGTTATATATGAATGTGTTTCAGTGATCAATTGTTGTTTTCAATTTAAATTAGTTGCTGGGGATAGCAACATTTAAATATGGGAATTGGGTGTGATTGAATAGCATGCAAACTTCATGGAGATGTCACACAAATTGATGAGCCAAAACAGGGAAACATCTCAATCTCTTTTCTTTTCTAAGTTTTCTGTGTGATTTAGACTTTAGTTGTGATATTGAATTTGGATTTCAGTTATGATATGGAATTCCATGAGGATAAGACTGATCAAAGTTTTATATGATTGATCAAATTAAGGATACCATCTTATACCTTGCATGTTGAGCTTAAATGAAATGATTGCATGACTCATTCAATGTGTAAGAGTGGAGAGATTAG
Source organism: Gastrolobium bilobum (assembly GCF_033153095.1). NCBI lineage: Eukaryota > Viridiplantae > Streptophyta > Magnoliopsida > Fabales > Fabaceae > Gastrolobium > Gastrolobium bilobum. The sequence goes on from NW_026899836.1 coordinate 98,284, forward strand.
TTTTGATGCATATAGAGAAAGTCAAGCATGCACTCTGAACTGTGAGGAAATTGAGCCTATACAGAAAATTTTGTTCAGAGAGCACTTCACTGCATGAATAGCTCTAGAACTTGCCCTGTTTCTTGCTTGAAATGGTTGATGATGTGTAGGGTAGAGGTATTTCCTTCTTGCACCAGAAAGTCAAATGGCCAACCTTTAAGTTCCCATTGCATGAAACACTTGAGCCTAGCCTGTTGTCTATCAAGCCAAGAACCACTTTTTATTCCAATCCTTCAGATTAAAAGTTTCAGATAAGTGATAAGGGACGAAGTGTTCTGTCTGGAGGAAAGTGTTTTTGCAATAAGTGAATGCAAGGTGTTGGAAACATAAGAAAGAAAGAAGGAAAAGAAAGAAAATTTTGTGAAACACAAAGTGTTTGGAAGAGACGTGAGAAGATGGGCAAGCCTATGGTAGTTTAAGTGTAGTGATGAGTAAGTGATAAGTACACCCTTAAACACTAGAGTGCAAAAGAGTCAAATTCTCATAATTTTTGAGAAGTTCCTAGTGAGGGGATGTTGTTGTT
>NW_026899837.1:0-97266 GCF_033153095.1 Gastrolobium bilobum
AACTCAACTATACCAACAGTCACATCAATGCGGAACACTTCCTCGTCACCCATTACTCATATAAGATAACAATTGTCTCCGGGAACGTAATCCACACGGAGATAACCATACCCTCCTGGAACATAAGCCACACAGAGATATCCATAACCTCATGTCGTACCACATGCCCCCAGTGCATAGAGAAATTTATATTCACAATATATCTGTATATCACAACCAACGTGTACCCAGTACACACACGATTACACTTGGACGCTGTCCATTTAGTGTCTGTATCATACCCGTATATAACGGCAAAATGTTTTGTATATCCTCATGGGGTTGTCCCCCATAATCATAGTAGTAGTAGTATTATACTCATCTCTCATATACATATAGTCCCTTAATTCTTCCTTGATTATTCTTCTAAAAGATTGTTTACTTTTTTTACTTTGACTATCCACTTGGCATGGTCCATAACATAATCTCTATTCCATGAATCCTACACCTTCTCAAAGTTCTGTACACATCTCACATATACTTCCCATCACACAGGGATCTTCTAAACATATTCATCCTATCACAGAGGACTAATTTCACCTCAATCCGTGCACTGGAAAATTATATCAATCCTTACACTAACACTTATACCTCAACTCATTGACTAATCTTATCATTTTTGCTTTGACATTACACATTAGCTCTTTTGCTAAACACATAATTCCACACTCTATGCACCTTTGGCAATTTAGTTCTCTTACTAACCACTTAATTTCACACTTTATTGCAACCTAGTTCATACAGTAATCACATGATTTCACCTTAGGTTATACATTAGCTCATTCTCCAATCACACTCTCTCACTTTGTGATAGTACAATAATCACTCATAAAATCCTGTCTCTGTTCTAATCCATTGTCTGCTACAGCTCACATAAACCTATACTCAATATTATAAAGCAACCCATCAATTTTCCTAATCACTTCCACCCTTGGTGGTTGTAGAATATTCCTTACATTGAAAATACCTCCACACAATCTATCAATCCATATTACATACCAACGATTTCACAAGCACACTACTAATAGTAGTACCTACATATAGACCACAAGATTATAATTCTTTACAATTTTCCTTACTGTCTTACACTTAACTATACAATTCAACCATACTATTCATTTATCACTGATAAGTCTTTCAATTTGAATCAACGTTCATTAACCACATTAGTGCCTTCATAGTACATTTACCTTATGCCATCCATGGTGATTTTCTCAATTTCTTCCTTCTACTCATACTTCATAATTATTTCATCTCATCTATGTTTACTCAGTACTAACTCCTTATGGATTTCAATGCCATATTTCCATATCTCTCAATTTAACACTTCACTAACATGACAAATTTTTAAATTTCCAATCCCTTAGGATCTGATATCAAACATTCCATTTGTTTCTCTATATTAACCATCCAGTTCATTCGAGTGTACACCATCTATCGGGGACTTATAACTCCTAATCAAACATAACATATTTAACTCATACTCACGCATATTTGTTCTCATTTCTCAATAATTCATCAGGTTCTAAATCTCTCATCTTGATGAAGTTTATTCACCAAGTTCACTTGTACATACTATACTACACATTTATTTGGAAGTTTCACCAATGCCATCTTCATCCTATAGACTCATCTCAATTATATATATTTATTATTCATAGTATTACAAGGTTCACCCATGCAATACCATACATATCATAGGTTTGGCTACAACTTTTACTTATAATACAATCTTTTTAACTTTCATCAAAAGTCAGACAAAATATTTAAGTCTGTTTTTCCTTAAGTCCTCTAATATTCATATTTTACTTACTGTAATCTCTTGTCCATGAAGCAGTCAACACTACATCCACAACATCAGGCTAAAGACTTACATTCGGTGTTCCAATGTTGCCACGCAGGCTTCTTATGATGACTACGCATGTAACACAAAGGAATGGGTTGATCAGATCCACACTAAGGAATCACATATGCTGTAATCGATAAGAATCTACATACAACTATACAACACACAACACAACTATACATTATCAGAGTTCCCTAACAAAACGGCTCTGATACCATAAAATGTAGCAGTCGGTTACGTACCGGTATTGATAACATTAATTATGATATTAAGCGCAGTTACAATCACAACAATTCATTTATAAAAATACGAATAAACTTTTTCTGATTATTACGCGAGCATTTAAAATAATAAAACGCGTAATAATTAAAAGTTGTGACTATAACTGTTAACTCTTGCGGAATATTTATTTTATCTATTTTTACATCACAATATACTTATTATAAGTTACTAAGGAGTTCCCATAAACCCACTTAGCCAATTACCAAACTTTACGTTTTTACCTATTCGAACATGGTTCACTCCTAAATTTTTTGCGAACACACCGCTCACAACCAGACCTTCTTCTCAGATTATATATTTGTCTTACTTAATTCCCTTTTCAACAAGCTATCACACGCTCAATTCGGAGCTCGTTTGCTCCGGTTATCGCCGTTTGAAGTTGGATAAGCAAAATAGCCAACCAACCCCAAAACAGCTCTAAACCTCTCTCACTCCACGAATTACTGCACTTAATCCACTACTCCAATTACTCTCAAACTCTTACACCATAAACTAGACACCTCAATCTTCGATTTGATATATCATACGCTTAATTTGACTGGGAAACGAAGCGGGAATTAATTTCCCAAAACTGGACCAGAACTGCCACATGTGCAGTGGGCACATGAGCAGTCTGCGTTCCTCAAATTTTTAAAGGTCGAAGACCAACCCGGATTTTTCCCAAATTTTTACACAAGGTAGAGGACATCTCATCCTTCAAAATGGCGTATGACACGTCCCTATTGGACCTCTATAGAGGGAGATATGCTCTCCCGAATTTCGCCAAAAATCTTCCAATTCTACAGAAAATTCGTCAGAGTTTCCTTTGTTTTTCCAATAATCCCCAAATTTGTACAAGATCATTTAAGCCTCAAATGTACCTAATAATCACATAATAATACAGTAATAACCCAATGGGTGGCACACACAAGGACCAACAACGCCTTGGGGCACTTACAACCCAATCCAGTTTATAGTTATTAGACATATAACTCATCTTAATAATCATTCTTAATTAGTTGCAATCACTAACACCATTTTCATGCACATTATCCTCATACATATAATCATAACCTACAATAGGCCTAAGGCCCTTCCATCATAAATATACATGCATCAAGATACGATTACAATATTGCTTTACAACTTACAACTCCAAATGAAACTTAATTACAATCTTCCAATATTACAACATAAATACAAATGGTAAAATAAACTACATGACATGACCACTAGACTTGGGCAAAATGACATGAACAAGGTGCTAATGAAGCTCCTACTAAGTACAAATGAGATGTTCATGCCCTAAGTCTAGCCTAGGCCACATGGCCAACAAAATGCAAAAGGGCTAAAACTCCACTGAATCACTCTGCGAGCCTCTTGCCCGCTGCTCCCGCTGCTCCCGCTCCACTGCTACCTCCTGAAATAAATGCCCCGAGACGGGGTGAGATATACAAATATATCTCAGTAACCCCGAAGTTCTGGAGAAAACTCCGCCCAATGGTTTACTTTGATGCATATGAATAGAATACAACAACCAATTTTTAAAACGGGATATAGCAAGGGTTTTAGAGAAATGGGGAATATAGAGATACAAACTACGACGATACGGGATGGTAGCTACCAATACCAAGCACGCCCTGGGCATATATAAGCCTATGGGTATCATCCAAGGTGCGTTCCAAAAACCACAACCATGATGCCCCAACCATCCAAAATGCCAAAGACATTCCTAGTGTGCTCCTATCCAGATCACACACTATGACCCACGGTCAACTGGAACTCCCTCTCGGAGACCTATCCAGTGGAAGTCCGAAATTGCCCGAAGGCTAAAAAAACTTTCTACTGGCCAGAGACTCGGTACATAAGTACCCATTGTAATAATGCACGCATGCTCATGTGTTCTACACTACTCATATACACTTCCTACCGTTGCCATCAACTGGCAAGGTGGAACAGAAAAAGGGGAACAAGCCCCAGTACCAAGAGGTTACCGTAAATAGTTTTCTCACTTAGCTCCGCAGCAGCTTAAGTTCCAAGTCTGCTACTCAACGGAACGCCTACACATAGGACGTTCCCACATACTCAAAGTTCACAAAATGCATGCCAAATCTCAATTTCACATGCATAATACAATCACTTACCTCAATCCACTTGGTCCAGGACCAAGGGCAATGCACTGATTCACTGTTAAGGATTCAAGTCGACGTACGGCAACCTATACAACCATGTACAGCCGTCAGTATACGTCAATTTACGTCAAAACGCGAAAAAACACAAAAATCCTTCCCATCACCATGATAGTTCGGCCCTTGTAGTGTTATTTTAGGATTTATTTTTCTAAATTTTCTTTCTCATTTTATTATGCTTCCTTAGGTTGCCAAGAGGCCAATTCAAGTGCCGTTTTTTCGTTTTACGTCTTTTACTCATCATTTTGCTAAATAATTCAATCTAGGTTCATTTATGTCCCTAAACACAAGTTATTATTTTCCATTGATTCTAACACTTTCTATGTACCACACAACCTATCTAAGTACCATATAACTACACAATTCATCATTCAAATCATTTTTCAACATCAATTCACTCATTTTTCCTCAAAGGGTCGAATTGTGTCCTATGACACTCCAAGGAGTTTCCAATCAATTTCAACCATTCCACATCTTCTATCATCCTATTTTATCATCATACGATCATACAACAACTCATTAATCAATTCTAACACATTTCCAAAAATCCAAGTCATGACAATCCTCAAAATTTCTAAGTTATAAATTCATATTTTTCACCAATAAATTTCATCGCATTTCTAGTTCTAACACATCATTCTAACACATTATCATCTAATACACATTTTCCAATTGAGCTCCTTAACACAACACATCATCAAATCAAGCTTTAGGTTTCCAAAAATTAAATCACAATTAAACCATGTAAATAGGATGAAAACATACTCACAACAAAGGATAGAAGCTACCCCAAGACTCCTCCAAGCAATGGAAGCTCAAAAAGCTCCATGAACATCCGTTTTTCTCCAAAACTTCGTGGCTGTAAATGGCAAATATCTCACCAAATAGAGGGTTTCAAGGTGAATGGATACTACCAATGTGTTTGGAAGGTTGTTTCCAACAAATTTCAACACAAAAATTACTCGATTCGGTTGAGAAATGAAGGATTTATCAAGGAATGAAGATTTGAACCTAAAATGTCTAAAAGGGGAGGGGGTCACGGTTTTGGCAAGAAAAAGGGAAGGGAAAGTGATGGTGAATAGTGGTAGGGTAATGTGGCTTAAGTGGTTTAAGTGGGGTGGTTCCCACCGCCACCTCACGCGATTTCAAACTCATTTGAATTCCCCTCCGATTCCACTAAACGTCCATAAATTCAAAAACTATTTAGAAACTCTAATTTTTAACATTAATCATTCTCCCTTAATTATACTTGATCAGATGAATCCGGAGTTTTCCGGTCATTCGGAGAAAACACTGTTTTAAGCTATTGCGCGCGCCGTTGGCACGCTTCCCCAAACTGACTTAATTCCATCAATTTTTATCAAAAATCATATTTTCTAACTCAATAAACCATTTATAACTCATATTTGAAAGCTAGAGCTCAAAACTCAACTGGCACGTTTTACGGTGCAATCGTACCGCAGTATTTTTACCCGCGAAAAACACTATTCACTGATTTTTCTGAAACTTGCCTATCCACTCAATTTTTCGTTCTGAATCCATTTCCAGGGTTATTTTTATCATCTGAGACCTTCTACTCAATTTTTATCTTCCTAGGGTTGTGTGTTGGCAATTTATCGTTTTGCCCCTTTCTTTGTATTCTGGTCTAATCTTTAGGATTTTCACTAAACCATCACTGAATTATTCACTCAATGTATTAATTACTTAATTTAGAATTGTGAGGTGTTATAGGCAACACCCTCTTTATATTCTCAACAATTACCAACTTTTCCAATAATGTACCTAATCAATTTTCCTCTCAATAATTACTTAACCATTTCACAACTCAACGCATTCAATATGTCATTGATCCTTCCATCAATTATACACCTTCATAAAATCTTCTTTACAACAACTATTTTTTTAAAGCATAATCCAGGTGGTATGGACAAGTCTCATGCTCTCCAATATTTCAATACAACCAATAGGCATGAATATACATTAACTTCAAATGACTTTGAATATAGTTATGAACGCACAAAAGCATGGCAATATTAACAAGAAATATATTCATAACCTAGGTCCAAAACACTAAACACTATACTATATGCATCAAATGAAATCCTTCAATATGCTATGCCCTCTATATGAACCTCATGCTCAACTCCTCCACTAAGAAAGCCTCTTGCCCGAAGGTCCTCCATGCTCAACATAACCTGAAATGATGTCCCCAAACGCGGGGTGAGATGTACAAATATATCTCAGTAAACCAAGGGTACTAGAGGATCACTCCACCCCATGGCTCATTCAAGGTGCAACAATTAACATCATGTAAAATGCATAACATACAAAATCACAACAACTGGACACAAATCCAAAAAAATCCACATAATGATTCCGTTCAAGGACCCCATCATATAACTCCCGGGAATCTTCCTGGTGCCTCTCCCGTGGATGAGACGACCCCATGGCAAAACCCAATTGGAACTCCTCATGAACCCTATCCAGCGGAAGTCCCACGTTTGGATCATTCTGGTAACGCTCCTAGAGTCGGCCCCACGGCAAAACCCGACTGGAATCCCCAAAGGATATCTCCAGCGGAAGTTCAAACCAACACACATCTACTGGCCAGAGATCAAACAATTCACGCACAACATGCTCCAAGCATGTCACACAATCAAGCAATAATGCATGAACATACATATTCACACAATTTCCAAAGGCACAAAATCCAACCACAACCTTCCACTAGGTGTGGTGGAGCACACAAGGGATTAAAACCCAAGTTCCAAAGGTTTACCTCAACTCCAAGCACAATGTTCCAAAACGTACGCTCCAAGTTCAATCTTTCACTATCGCGTCCGTGAGAGGCAACCTAAATTGATCACAATATTGACCATCAATACAATTTCAATGTAAACCATTCATTTCACACACATCATAAGCAATTAAGAATCACTTAGGCCTAATGGCACTATCTCATTAATTCAACCACCTTAACTCATTTAGTCTTGATACTAGCTCACCAAACCCACCTCCTATGCATCCAAAATACCAACCATCAATTGTACCCATTTTTCACCTCAACTTTCCTTCCAACCTTTACATGGTTCGAATTTCTCATTAGATGGTACTCCAAGGTTTTTAATCCATTCTAACAATCATACACATCATATAATCCTATCATTACTTCATACCAACAACAATCAATAATTCTCAACCATCACATTCATGATCACAATCAACTATTTCATCATTTTCCATCAATTTTCACTAAGTTACGAAATTATATATCACCATAAATTTTATTGGTTCAATCATCATTATACATCATTATAAGCAACAATTTACAAAGGATCAACATCATTAAAGGTTCCTAACCATCACATTCATCAACACATCATCAAACACAAAAACCCAATTTGTGATTTCCACAAAAACTCTATGAAAATAGGAATACTTACAACCAATAGCTTCCTAAGGCTCCAAGGGTTGATAATCAAGTGTCCAATCAAGCCAAAGCACCCCCAATGACCCCCATTTTCCTCAAAACCGCCACCCCTTCTCCAAGGAGGATCTCCTCACTCACTACAACCCACAAGATGCTCTCAAGAGGAAAGTCACTCACAAGATGATGCTTAACAACTTTGTAGTTGAGAGTTCTTCCTAAAGGTGACTAGAATTTAAGTTGAAAAAAATAAAAAGCTTCACCCTTTACCCCATTTCCATGGAGAAACACGCATGGGAGAGAAGGAGAGGGAAGAGAGAGAAAGTGATGGAAAATTGTGTTTTGAAAACACTTAAGTCACTTAAACCATATGTGGGTCCCACATGCGATTTAACTTTAATCAATCACCTAATTTAAACCACAAATTCATAACCTACGTATTTTTCTCGTTCATGTCATATTTTTGTTTCCTAATAATACTGACAATATTTTCGCGCTTATCGGTATAATTATACCGCAGTATTTTTACACTGGTAAAATCACTATTCATCAAATTTTCCGAAACTTGTCTATCCACTCGATTTTTCGTCTTGAGTGCATTTCCGGCATTATTTTTACCATTGGAGACCTTCTACTCAATTTTTAATGCCTAGGGATACGTGTTGGGAAAATTACCATTTTGCCCTCTCTACGTATTATGGCTCAATCTTCCGGATTTTCACTAATCCTACCCTTTTTATCAACATTATCACATAAAATATATATTTAGAAATACAAGGTGTTATATTCACCCTACCTTTTTGAAATTTTGTCTGCAAAATTAAGTTATACTTATACGCTAACTCAGGATACAGCCGGAGAATCTCATCCTCCCGTCCCCAAGTAGCTTCCTCAAGTATATGTCTTTCCTACTGATTCTTTAACATTGCAATTATCTTGCTTCTCATCCTCTTTTCACAATGGTCCAGCATTTCAATATGACCAATGGGAGTCTTCAGGTCCTCCCAATTTTCAATATCATCCGGTATCACCACATGTGATCATCCGGAGCATACGTCGCAGTTGCGAACTTTCTCTAATTGACTAGTTCATTTTCACTAATTGGGTTATCTTACAGATAGAGCCCATAATTTATTTTGGAAAGTTTGCTAATCTAGTTAGCTTTATCAACAATTATACACATAAGATCATATCTAGTCTAGATCCAGATCAATTCAATTCATCAGTTCCTAACTTTCAATCCTTGCCTCACAAACACATATCACCCTGACACATTTCAATCAACAATTATCCTTAGTTGAGTTTTATTCCTACGCAATATATAACTGTCAACATTAATCCTTCTTATTACCAGTTACCGCATAGTCTTAATTTGTTATACAACCAAGGTTCCTAACCTCTTAGTTCACATTACATACTCTTTCGGTATCGCAACAGTTCTTCAGTGCAATTTCATCGATTTAATCATATAGTTTACGCACATGGTAATTTCAGTCTCCGGGGGAGTAATCCCCAATTACGGCCTTTAGCCACAAGTTGTACATACATATATCTTTACTCATGTTCTTAATCTAAGAATGTGCAATTCCACTTATGCACTTGCTATAAAACAGGCACCATTTTTGTGCCCAATTGTCGAATCTGACCTTACAGGCTCACTAACTTCCATCAAGGCACATTGGCGAATCAATTTCAAACACATTTCACTGTTACCCAGTGTCCACTCATTATAGTTTACATATCACATTGGCCATTTCAAAGCCTTCAACAGCAATTCCACTATGAACTTCTACGTACAAGGTCATGCCTATACTTCCCATCAATTGTTCGTTTCTTTCTCAACTTAGCCATCTCAAGGCTTAACATACAGTTCATCAATGATTTTTCACACTAAAGGCATATGCCTAAGACATCCACCAACAACTATGTTTAAATATCGTTCAATACTCTTGCTATAACTTCCCCATATATTTCATTCCTGTATACCTCAATTTCATAATCATCACATTTAACCATTTATGTACCGTTCAATTATATTATATCATATCTCTTGCAATTAAGTGCCATCATAGAGGGATTTTCAAAACTTAATTATCCTGTCATAAGGAACTACATCCATCACTATCATTACTTTTATAATTCACATCAATGGGTATACAACTCTCTCAGAATATTTTAGGTTACTACAAGCACATTACTATATATCATGGTACCTAGCCAAACACAACATCAACATTGTGCATTTTCACACATCTCCCACCATAAGTTGCATATACAATATACAATACTCCATAATTAACTCTACCACCAGGGCAGAGATATCAACCTTTTATTTAACCCAACACAATTCCAATTACCAGCCATTATTAGACATTGGTATTTCACTCCATCACAATTAATTTTTCATTAAAGGATAACAGGTCACTACCTTAACTCAAAATCTCGATCATTGCAAGCCTTTCTATAAGGACATTTAATCAATCTGTCGACACTTAATCAAACAATTATCTCTTTTCACATAAGGCGAGCATCTCAACAAACTCCACAACATCACTTGAAGCCGAAAATTCTCTCATCATACTTAATTTACACACACAACAGTGTGCTTCCATATCTCACTTCAGAAATTCATGCACATTATGCCTCACGTCTTATATCCAATTTGACAATTCATTGTCCACTTACAAGTACATGGCATCACATCTTACGCTATTCACATGTCGCAATCTCAGTTGTACAACAACATTCAACATTTCTCTTATACCAGTCATCTCATCAATTTAGGATACCTCCAAAGATCATAGTCCTATAGAAGATATCAACAGCCTCCGGGAATATAATCCGCACAGAGAATACAATAGTCTCCAGGCACATAAGCCGCACAGAGATAACAATATCACACTCGTATATAACGGCAAAACGTGTTTTGGATAAACACATGAGGCTACCCTCATTATAGGAATAGTGGTATAATAATTTCATCTACTACTTGCACAATTCATTGTGACCTCCTGGGTATGTTCCTTTCCGAATGGTCCACATAATTATCTTGATTAGTCCTCCAAACTAGTTCACAACACAACCACCATCACATGATTCCATAATTCTTCTCATAATTCGGCATACCTGTCACAATTCTTATTAATTCCTGTATCCTGTTACAGTTCTAATTCATTGTCTATTATGGTTCATATAATCTATGCTCAACACTATAGAGCAACCCGTCAATTTTCTTGATCACGCCTCCTCTTGGTGGATATAGGATATCTATTTCGTTGAAAATACCACCACTTGGTCTGTCAATACTTCTTCACTATGACACAAATAGTTCCATCACTTACTAGTTTCCCGCAGTCAACGCACAAAGATCACCAGACGAGTCTCACTCCGAGCGGTGTCCACCTGGGACCTCCAAGAGTTACACCTCTTAGGATTCAACCCCAAAAGGGAGGCTCAGGGCAATCTCATTAATCACATTACTACAAACATGTATGTCATTGTGTAACTTTTACACCAGAACTCCATAATGAATCCCTTACTAGATTGAGCGTCCAATGACACTCTCAAGAGACAATCTCTTCAGATACTTCCCATCATAGGGGATTTCATTCAACATCATTATCCTTGTACCAAAGAATTTAATAATTTATTACAGCACAGATATATATATATATATATATAGGCGCTCAGGCCTTCACAAAAGTGTATATATATACTGGCACTTAGGCCATCACAGGAGTATCATCCATCTATTCATCAGAGTAATTAGACAGGCCATCAGGCCATTATGTATTATTCACTACCCATTACAAACATCCCTTAGCAATTATGCCATTTCAAAATAAAATCCCACACATTAATACACACATATAATCAGGTCACATCATAACAAAATCACAACTAGCCGACATTATAAAAGCATACTTATACTCTTAGTGCATTACATTTAGTCATACTTTCTCATATCACATTTGTTTCCTTCATGGCATATCCTTCCAGTTAAACTAGTATTTCATTATTGACAATCATACTCTCAATGAACCTTGTTCAATGCCATCCTTGGCAATTTTCTCAACTTCTTACTTTGTACTCTCTATACGTCATGATATCCTCACTTATGTCCAATCAACAGTAAATCATCTTGGAGTCAATTCCCATATTTCAGCATTGAAGTACCTAACACATCATTGTCATAGTTATTTTAAGGTACTCACCTTCTCCAACATACGATCTTAAAGATTCAAATTATTTTTACGCTCAAACATCTCAATTCATTAAAGTGTGTGCCTTTCACAAGGGAATTATAGCCTTCTCATTTAACCTTAATGTGACTAAGCATACATATAAGCATACCAATTCAAATTTTCAAGAATTCATCGGGGTTCCAAGTCACCCACCATGTCAAAGTTATACCACTAAATCCATATATACTCACTTATTTTAACTACTTCATACATATAGGGATTATTCACCAAGACTATCATTACGACATCAACTCATTTCAATCATACTTACTAACCATAAGGCCACACATCCACTTATGATAGCATTCTACTTAAAAAGGTTAGACAAAATATCTCAATTTGTTCTCATTAAGTCCTCAAATACATATAATTTACTACAAACATCTCTGTCCGTGGAGCAGTCAACACTGCAGCCACAACAACAAGCTAAGGACTGACATTAGGTGCTCCAGGGTTGCCATGGAGGCTTCTTATGATGACCACATATATAACACAAAGGAATGGGCTAATCAGACCCACACTAAGGAATCACATATGCAGTAATCAATAAGAGTCTACATACAACTATACAGCACTTAACACAAGCACACAACAATCAGAGTTCCCTAAGAAACTGCTCCGATACCATAAATGTAACACCCTGTTACCGGACCGGTGTGTTATCATCAAATATGATATTAAGCGCAGTTACAATCACAATATTTATTTGCAATAACGGGAAAACTTTTAGTGGAAGAGCTAGCGTACTATCAGCGGGAGGGGTACATGAATAAATCAAATAACACCAGAAAGAGAGGGATTCCAGAGATTGTGCTGGTATAGGACAGCATAGTTGAGGATAGCTAATACGAATTAATTGGTACTACCTATACTAACAAGATGCATCTACTCTTCGGTAGCCTGGATTGGAAGAACTCCACAGTTAAGCGTGCTTGACTTGGAGCAATTCAGGAATGGGCGACCTCCTGGGAAGTTTTCTCGGGAAGTGTGCAAGTGAGGACAAAGCACGCTGAAAAGTGTCGTGTTAGTGTGTGGGGATAGTCGTTGATGCTTGCAAGTAGCCGGGCGTTACAAGTGGTATCAGAGCAAGGCCTCTCATCCAGTACGGTGTGGTTCGAGGACGAACCAGGCAGAAGCTGGTGGGCATGTAACATCCTGAGTGCTGACAATTGTATGGTTAGTGGAAGAGCTAATGTACAATTGAATGTATGGTTAGTGGAAGAGCTAGCCTACTATAAGCGGGAGGGGTACATGAATGGATCGAATAACACCGGAAAGAGAGGGATTCCAGAGATTGTGCTGGTATAGGACAACACAGTTTAGGATAACTTATAAGAATTAATTGGTACTACCTATACTAACAAGATTCATTTATATTTTCGTAGCCCGGATCGGAAGAAGTCCACAGTTAAACGTGCTTGACTTGGAGCAATTCAGGGATGGGTGACCTCCTGGAAAGTTTTCCCTGGAAGTGTGCGAGTGAGGACAAAGCACACTGATAAGTCTCGTGTTAGTGTGTGGGGATAATCGTTGATGCTTGCAAGTGGCAGGGTGTTACAAGTGGTATCAGAGCAGGCCTCTCATCCAGTACGGTGTGGTTCGAGGACGAACCAGGCGGAAGCTGGTGGGCATGTAACATCCCGAGTGCTGACAATTCTATGGTTAGTGGAAGAGCTAATGTACAATTGAATGTATGGTTAGTGGAAGAGCTAGCCTACTATTAGCGGGAGGGGCACATGAATGAATCGAATAACACCGGAAAGAGAGGAATTCCAGAGATTGTGCTGGTATAGGACAACACAGTTGAGGATAGCTTATAAGAATTAATTTGTACTACCTATACTAAAAAGATGCATTTACTTTTCGGTAGCCCGGATCGAAAGAACTCCACAGTTAAGTGTGCTTGACTTGGCATTTACTTTTCGGTAGCCCGGATCGGAAGAACTCCACAGTTAAGTGTGCTTGACTTGGAACAATTCAGGGATGGGTGACCTCCTGGGAAGTTTTCTCGAGAAGTGTGCGAGTGAGGACAAAGCATGCTGAAAAGTGTCGTGTTAGTATGTGGGGATAGTCGTTGATGTTTGCAAGTGGTCGGGCGTTACAAGTGGTATCAGAGCAGGCCTCTCATCCAGTACGGTGTGGTTCGAGGACGAACCAGGCGGAAGCTGGTGGGCATGTAACATCCCGAGTGCTGAAAATTCTATGGTTAGTGGAAGAGCTAATGTACAGCTGAATGTATGGTTAGTGGAAGAGCTAGCCTACTATCAGCGGGAGGGGCACATGAATGAATCGAATAACACCGGAAAGAGAGGGATTCCAGAGATTGTGCTGGTATAGGACAGCACAGTTGAGGATAGCTTATAAGAATTAATTGGTGCTACCTATACTAACAAGATGCATCTACTTTTCGATAGCCCGGATCGAAAGAACTCCACAGTTAAACGTGCTTGACTTGGAGTAATTCAGGGATGGGTGATCTCCTGGGAAGTTTTCCCGGGAAGTGTGCGAGTGAGGACAAAGCACGCTGAAAAGTCTCGTGTTAGTGTGTGGGGATAGTACTTGATGCTTGCAAGTGGCTGGACGTTACATGAACAATCAGCAAAAATGACACGTGTCAAGCAGGCAGCAATACAAGCATAATTCGCTACACAGTGTAGTGAATTACTGCCTGCTTGACACGTGTCATTTTTTTCTAACTGTGCAGCCTGACATGGCATAATTCGCTACACTGTGGAGCGAATTATTTGTAAACATAATTCGCTGCACATTGTAGCGAATTATGCCGATTGGCATTCCAGGAATTTTTACTGTTGGCGTGATTGTCTGGTAAATAATTTGCTGAAGTGTGGCAAAATGGTCACTGTTCCATGTTTTTCATCTAAAAAAGGACAATGTAATATTTGTAATTAACTCATAAGGTACGAAGTTTTAAAATCTTGGTAGAGGAATGTGTCATTTCTTTAATTTTAAAAGCTTTACAAATGAACCAACATGTTGGTTAGATGGTGTTGGTTAGGTGGTGTCGGACAGAGCAGAGCATCTATAAAAAAATTCTAAAATTTATATCTGCACTTGCTATCATTGGCACATAGTGGGTCCGTCACTGCTCATGGCTATGTTGTCATAAGACGTCATAAAACCAAACTACAATTGGTGGAGTATGGTCCCCATGGCTTTATGTTGATGTGAAAATGTTGACTTGATACATATATGTGTATGTTTTGGGATGTCGTGAGTTGTGCTAAGCTTCTGATGTATGTTGAGGATTGGTTACGCCTTATTGAGCCAGTCTTACCCTTTATCGGGATGTTGTTTTGCAAGTTCTAAGTAAGCAAGGCATAATGCCAAGTGGAATGATATGTTTTAGTTTGTCATGCACCTTTTGAGGGGAAATATGAATATGCTTTTGTATTGTAAAATAACTTTGTAATTTTGATAGTAGTTTTAGAAGTTATCGCAGTCTGTTAAATGTTGAGACATATTGTCAGTATGAATGCCTAATCTGGAAATATGAATATGCTTATTGTACGAGATAGCCCAATCTGGTATGAATGCCTATGTTGTATGGCAGAATTCTGGTTTAATGTAGAGATGCTAAGTAATTCTCTTAATGGTTGTGGTCATTGTTTAGCAACATTCCTTGTGTAACCTTTATATGGTCCTATTTCATTTGGATGATTATGTTTTGATGTGAATACTCATGTGTATGGAGGCTTTTGATCTAATGTGGATATGCTAAATAAAACTTCTCAAAGATTGTGATTTATGTGTGGATGTTTATAGAAACGAAGTCATGTGTGTAATCCTAGTATTAGATTAATATCCATATCAAGAGGAACTAATTAACCCTCTACAAAGTGCTGATGTATGTACCAGGTAATGGAACTCAACCAAGCTGAGGAACAGAGAGATGGAGGTGGCGTTTCACCCTCTAGTTTTGCTCACTAGCTGTCCTCGCTATAATGAGCTAGTTACCGTAAACCTGATAGGAGAGCCACGTTGTAGTTGCTCGTTGGGGCGAGCCGCCCCAACGAGGAGTTTTGATGATGTTCTTATACAATTTAGTTGCATCTTTACCTTACTACTATGTTACATCGTGAATTAATGTCTAAGACCTAGAAATAACTTAAACATGAAATATTAATGTGGAGTTTAATGTGACTAGTGCAATGTTTCTGTTATGGACCGGAATATTATGTCCCTATCCCAACAACCTAACAGATAGGTAAACAACATAACAACCTGTGATAGACTAAAGAGATAAGGATAATCCCAAAGGATAAAGGATAAAACAACTTATCATATCCCCTAAGAATCACAATCCTATCAGGACTCTACACCTACATATAATCCCTTCTATAAATAAAAAGTTAAGTTTTCAGGTACACACTCTGAATTCCTTACTCTCTTTCCTATCATTGTGCACACACCTTACGCTTTGGCTATATGCCTATTGTTAATGCGCAGTGATTGATACATTGGCTATATGCTGGTACGATATCTCTCATAAATATCCCTGAGCACATACATCTATCATCCAGGCTGTGAATATTTACGATCTACCCAGACCGAACATTGGTGTCGTTTGTGGGAAACAACGATAAACTTCGATTCCCATCCAATAATAGTGAAGGCTGGAGAAATGTATGTTGGAGAAATGTATATACCATAAAATTGTAATATGATATACTTCGAAAATATATACCAAATGACTAGAGAAATATTTTTTTCCATATATGTGTATATCAAAATCAAAAATCGAATAGTCAGATGCGATTAATGGGCAGCCCTTGGATGCATATTGGGGTTACCACATTTAATGGTATCAAAGCATTTGTTTGGCCATTGTGGAGCTTGAATTTTCGCTGTGTAGTTGAATGTTTAGTAGGTGTGTTGTAATCTCTTTTGTGTGATTCTTTGTATATATGAATTATGACATTGCTATCATTTATACTCTATTGTGAGCCTGATCAATTCACTGCTTAATATTTTGACTGCAGAATCACGGAGATATGGTTGTGTGGGAAACCAATTCTAAAATAGAGGATATAGATGATGTAATAACAAGGAAATTTCAATGGAAGCAATTTAAATAATTGTACCAATGAGTGATGAAATCATTTGATAAAGATTATGTTGAATTTGATCTTCGATGCATTTTGAATATTTAGAAAGAAGTAATGAAATAAAAATCTAAACCAGATCAATTTTTAAAAAAAAAAAGTGAAAATATTTTTCTTCTGGATAGTTTAGTTGGAACAAAAAAAATTAAATTAATGTTTTGTTATATAAATAATGGATTCACATCTTCTGCAGTTACTGTAGATAAGTTATCTGTAGTAAGCCTAATAGACGTCATTTTGGGGCGGAAATCATGGTGTTTTTATAATTTTAATTTATTTTAGGATTATTATAGTCTTTATAATTATAATTATTTAATTTTTCAATCCCAAAACGACGTCGTTTTGGAAATAAATGCAGATAACTTATCTGCAGTAACTGCAGAAATATTATTATGATAAATAATAGATATGTTTTAACTTTGGAGTAATAGAATAGGGTAGGTTATATTTACAAACTCTCACATGCTCACATACTACTTGAGCATGTACTACTCATAATACATAGTATAGTTTATAAACAAAAAGTTTGTAAATATAACCCTACTCTTATAGAATAGAGGATAACAAATTAATAATAATGAAAATGCTTTGTTGGAAAGAGATGCACTTTTCTTGAAAACATACAATCACACATTAAAATATGGCAAGATGATACATTTATACAAATTAAAAAAAATACCCAATTAATAGGTATATTGTAACACCCTATTCAGGACATGTTTATTATCATTACATATGATATTAAGCGCAATTACAATCACAATAGTTGAATTAAAATATGGCTTAACTTTTTCTTTTCTGTTAAAACACATTTTTCTGTTTAAAACTCTTTCAGTATTTAAAATAATTCAAAACTGTAATTATAACTCATACATGATGTGGAACACTTAAATGTTGCTTAAATAGATCATATATTACTTATAAGTCATCACCAAGAAGTTCTCATAAACAAACATGGCTTCATTCTCACTTTTCTTCATTTTACTTTGCTCGCTAAGTCCCTCGCTTGTGCGAGCATCAATAGTGAGCAATTAAAATCCAAAATAGCAACAGGGGTTGTCCAAGGTCTCATCACGAGGTCCCTCGCTTCCACGAGCAATCGTATTTCCTCGCTACTCTGCTCCCTGAAGCAAGCATTGTAGCGAGAAATTACCATTTGAGGAAGTAGCTACTGCCCAACCCAGATTCTCCTTGCTAGGCTGCTCGCTTGTTCGAGCAAGCCAGGGAGCAATTCATTAATTTGGACAATGAGTAACAGGGATTTCTTGCATGTCAAGAAACTCCTAGCGAGACTGCTTGTTGAATCGAGCATGTCCGCGAGCAACACTCTGCCTAGATAGTAGCTAATGTCTCCAATTATATTTTCTTGTGGGACTGCTCGCTAAAGCGAGCAAGTCCACGAGAAACTCTGTAACTTATGTGCTTCTATTTGTACCTAGTTAAAACCCTTAACAAGACATGCATTCCTTTTGGTATCTAATAGACATAAAACGACAACCCAATGCCTATAAAACATGGGTGCACTTACATCCTCATATTTACACATTTCTTATAACACAAGTGGTCATTCATTCCTTGCTTGCATATCAAGTTATTCTCTTTTATAACTTTGCATGCATTTACAATATACTTATATCTCTTGTCATTTATTTCATACATGCTTCAATTGCACAAACATTCAAGCCATTCATTATCTAGCCTATAACTTAGGTCTTATAATATCAAAATAGGCTTACAAGCTCTTCCATCATATAAAAATCCATGATTACATAACATCATTGCCACTAGGCATTCCAATGTTTACAAAATATAAACCCTATACAATTCATTCCAACAATATACAAGGTTTTATATCAAAATATGCATAGCTAAACTCTATGCTCCAAAATATATAATCACGTGATATACAAAAAATGATCATTAAAATACACATTCTATAACATGGTAATCTACTCTGGCCTTTTGCCACGTGCTACTCCTGCACCATCAATGTCACTGCTTGTAATATAATCCCACAAGGGGTGAGATAAACATCTCAGTAAACTAGGGGTCCTTGAAGGATTCCTCCACGTCAAAGTTCACTTCAAGTATAAAAGCAATAAATAGAGATAATACATAATATATATGTATATATGTATATCTGTGTATATATATATATATATATATATATATATATATATATATATCAACGCATGCATGTGAATAACAATCGAGACATTCCTCTGGTCAGCACACCGTCATTGGAATGCTCATATATCAATCAGTCCTACTGGCCAGAGAAATTATAACGTATGCATTACACAAGAAAACCATCTTACCACATTCCAATATAAGGAAACCATCTTATACTGAGCATAAGGAAACCATCTTATGCCTCACAGAAGGAAATCATATTGTGTTGCACACAAAGCATATACATACAATGCAGTATATCACAATATATTGCAATTACATACACCACATAAAACCACACTCTCACGGAGTTTAGTGGAGCAAAAAAAGGATAAATTCCAAGGTCCAAAAACTTACCTCTTAAAGTTTCCTACGCAAAGTGTAACACCCTGTGTGCATCCGGTGTATTAAACATACATATGGTAATGGTGCAGCTACATAAATGCGGAAGCTAACTTTTTCTTTCCAATTATAGATTGTTCATTATTAACCAAGTTGATTTACTTATCCTTTTCAAAATATAGCTTGTATGTAAATTGCAATAAATAACTACATTGAATAACCTCATTCAATATATGTGTATCTAGTCACGGAACTACCACACGTAGATCGGACAATATCCTGATACATTATACAACTCAAGACTAAAAGCATAACTGACATCAATGTGGCATGGACAATCTCCATGCTCACCAAATAAGGCAACATCGCCAATAATGTCTCAAATCAAATAACAATATACTGATATCAAGACATAACAGAAATCCAGGCATATCAATAAAACAACATGCATAATCAGCTAAGCTTTGGCATCCTGCCACCAGAGGTCTCAATCACAGAGGTACCTATAATAACCCTAATTGCATGACTTTTAAATTAGAGGGTTATG
This sequence comes from Gastrolobium bilobum, assembly GCF_033153095.1. Classification (NCBI taxonomy): domain Eukaryota; kingdom Viridiplantae; phylum Streptophyta; class Magnoliopsida; order Fabales; family Fabaceae; genus Gastrolobium; species Gastrolobium bilobum. Next base: position 20,191 of record NW_026899837.1, read on the forward strand.
ATGAGGATCTTATGGTCATAAATAGAATGAGAATTAAATTCTAAGAATTTGGATACCCATATTGATGGTATTCCAGTCAGGTCAATTTTTATCTATTGTTTTTGACTGCTGACGCAGTAATAGACTATAGAATAGCTCAAGTACAGTGAATTTAAGTTAGAGATCTATCCTTACGATATGAATATGATAAATGATGTAAGCATAAGATGTGATGAAGTTTGATACTCATATTGGGGGTATTCTGAGCAGTTGAGTTTTCGGCTGTTGTTTTTGACTGCTGACTCAGTAACAGTCTGTCGAGTAGCTCCAATCTAGCAAATCTGAGTTAGAGAGCAAATCTAATGATATAAACATCATGAATGAGGTTAGTATATGAAAAGGTGAAGATTGATACCCATATTGGGGTATTTTTGAAAAGTCACTTCTGCAGGGTATTTTGTACTGCTGTAGCAGCAACCGATAGAATCCCAGAACGGGGAAAAGATGAGAAAATAGAAATAAAGACCAATATATGCCTAACAAGTCATAATTAGACCAAAAATGTTAAATTTAAGAAGATTATGAAATTCAGGTACAGTTAAGAACACTAGTAAAGACTATAGTGCAATTAAATAACTGTTAGTGGATCTGTGATCTACTAATCAAATTTTTAAGTTAAGAACATGATAATTAGACAAAATTAATGTTAAGTACTTAAAGTTAGAGTCTTGGGGGTTTCTAGAAAATTTTTTGACGACGGTTCAGATAAAAATTACACCGGGTCTCACTAAAGGACAAAGTGCCACTAAAGTGACATGGCACCAATAATTAGGGCACCCTTCCCCTTCCCCCTCATTTTGAATCAGCAGCCCCCTTCTCACTTCTCTCTCTAAAATTCAAACTTCAAATTTTTCTCTCTCTTCTCTCTAAGATTCCATCACCTAAATCTCTCCAAAACACAAAACCTCCTTCATCAAAGTTGTTCCTCTCACTCTCCTCTTCACAACCATACCATTTTTATGGTGTGGAGCCAAATTTCGTGCCCCTTATCATCCCAAACAGCCATGGATTTGTGAAGAGTTAAGGCTTTGGAGTTGTGTTCTTAAGCCCTCTTGAAGAACCACACTTGCTTGCTTGTTTCCCTTGACTTTTGGGTAAATGTTCTTGAATGTTTCATGAACAATCTCATCTTTTCCTCTTGTGTTCTTGAACTCTAACTCATGAGCATGTCCATGAAAGTTTGTTCTTGCTTAAAGGAGGGTTCTTGGTGGAAAAAGGTGGAGACTTGAGCTAAAAGAGGAACTTTGAAGATGTAAGCTCCCATTTGGGAAATATGAACCAAAAAGCTTCCTTTTTTCTTGTTGAGTGCCTCGGTTTTGATATGTTCATGAGGAGAAAGTTGTTTAATTTTTTTTAAAGTAATGGTTTGATGAATATCTTTAAGGGTGTGTGTTTTGAACCATGGAATCATGGATTTGATGAGTAAAGGTGTCACCTTTGGACCTTTGTGTGTTGTGGGAAAAGATGAACATGAACATGAACCCTATATGGACCCTTGATGATTTTGGCTATGTCAAGTAATAATAAGGTTTCATGACAAAAAAATGTGATTAAGCTGTTAAGTTTGGAAAAATGATTAGAAAGATTAACTAGGTGAGTTAACTCTAAGTAAAACTCACTAATCATGATTAATAATGGCTAAAAACCCTAATTAAAATAGCTCAACAAATTTGTCCCATAAATTATATAAGGGTTTAGTTGTGTTAAAATTAAGGAGATGATGAATTAAGGGTAGGGATTAATTAACAAAAGTAATTAAGGATTTAACTCTAAAATTGGACTAAAGTAGGGTTTAGGTACACTAATTAAGTAATTAGTAAAATTTAAGTATCATGACATAATGGGACTAAGGATATTTCATAATGTGACTTAATAATAGAAAAATCCAAGAATTAAGTAAATTAGGATTTATAATCAAAAATAATTAAGGTTTGTTAAGTAAACACATTTAGGGCTATATAATCAGTTTTTAGGAAATATTGGGAAGAGCATATCTCCCTCCACAGAGGTCATATAGGGCTTTTCCATACATCATTTTGAAGCTTGAGATGTCAGATATGTGGTGTCAAAATTTGGTACCATTTGAAGATGTGTAGCATTCTGTAGGTCCGATTGAGTGGAGACTGCCCAGGGAAGCCATGTGCAGGGGCTGTACGTGGCTGCACCTTCCACGAATTGTTTCTCCCTCTGTTCTTACTCAAATTAGGCTCATAATATGTCGAATTAAATCTGAAGGTGTTTTGTTGTTTGCATAAAAATTTGAGAACAATTGGTTTAGTATATTTTCCAGAATCGCAGAAATGGTAAAGGATGTTTAGGGCTCTGTTCGGAGTTGGCAAACAGCTCTATTTGTCCAACTTCAAATGGTGATAACCGGAACTAGGAAACTCCAAATGTGGCATGTGATACCTTGTTGGAAATTTAATTGAGTGTAGATTAACATACTAAAATATGAGAATTTATAACAAGTGAGTCGCGCTCAGTAAATAGAAAACAGAAGCATGTACAGTTGTGGGAAAACCGTAAAAGTGATATTTAAGCTAAATGGGCTTATGGGAACCCTTAATAAATTATAATAATCACAAATATGTCTTGGATGAGTTGAAAATAATCTACTTTACCTAAGTGAGCCTTGCATGTGATTCTAAGCTATGTAAGTAATTGAAGATTAAAGTGGCTTGTAATAATGCACTAAAATATGTAATAAGTAATATTTGGTTTAGACTTGTAATGGGCATATTATTGGCATATGAGTATAAAAAGTGGAATCATTTAATGATTAAGTCGTGGATATGACTTGATTAATGAATATGTAATTAATGATGTGAATGGTTCCTACTCTAGGTGTGCCTAGAGAACCGTGCACATAAGGACTTTGTTGGAGCATACATATTATATTGGAGTGTAGGCCTGTGCTAAGCTCCCAAAGGTAAGCTCCTAGTTCTAGTTTCTCCTCTATCTTGTGGCCCCACCATGATGGAGGGCATTTTGGTTATATTGTATGAAAGTATATGGTATGATGTATGGGAAAAATGTTTCTGCAGTTAATGCAGAAAAATTATCTGCATTTATTTCCAAAACGACGTCGTTTTGGTATTGAAATCTTAAAAAATTATAAATATAAAGACTATTATAACCCTGAAATAAATTACAATTACAAATACACCATGATTTCCACCCTAAAATGACGTCGTATTGGGCTTACTGCAGATAACTTATCAGCAGTAACTGCAGAAAAAGCGAACCCATGATGTATATGTGCATTCATTCACATTCGTATAGATGTTATATGATCTTGATGTTATGATGATGCACTGATGATATATGTTGTGAGGATTCTGGTCAGTGATCATGGTATGTAGGCTACCTATGACTTGACTCTGGGAGCTATTTCATACTGAGGTTGGGTTGACTGTCTATGGCTTGACCCTGGAAGGCACACATGTGTAACCGTCTATGGCTTTGACCCTGGGGTTACACAAGGATGATATGATGATGCTATGTTTTTGCTGTATGTTTGTATTATATGCTTTAATCTGACTTGTCATGAAGGAAGTGGGCTCAGAGGATTAAAGGATCCTCTATGAACCTTGAGCTTACTGAGATGTTGTTATCTCACCCTGTTTGGGGACATCATTTCAGGTACCTATAGTAGTGGTGAAGCTTCTAGGGGCAAGGCCCCCGCATTGGAGTAGTTTGATGATGCAGCTGATGATTTTATATTATGTTTTTATTTGATGTTGGCATGTAAACTTGTTAACATGCTGAATTATTTTATAAAGATTATTGTATGTATTTATTTAGGCTCATGATTGTATCCTTAGAGCCATGGATTATTTACAAATGCTTTTATACTTTGAATTAAGATAGACTTGATGCATGTATTCAGTTAATTTCGGCATGGAGCCTTATTGTTGTATTGACCTATTGAGGGGATTCCAGTCCGTGTGGGACTTGCAAGCTATCTGTTTAAATTATTGTATCAATCAGGTTAACTGTAAGTGTGGGACCAGGTTCTCAGTTATCCGAAATACAGTCGTTATGCTGTCCGTAAGACTCCATCAGGATTGACACTTGATGTCATATCTTGATGGTCAATGGCCACTAATACTGGCTCATGGGATTAATTAGTAGATGTATGTTTATATTTACGCTTTCGCAGTATCTCACGTGAACGTTTTTAGAAATGTTTTCATAAAATGTTTTAGAAAAAGTTTACTCGTATTTTTATAAGACACTTTATTCCTTTTCAAATAAAGTCTTCCGCTGTGAATGTTAAATATCATGTATGTTAACAACCGGAGTGCGGGGTGTTACATTTATGGTATCAGAGCAGTTTCACCGGGACGTTAACTGATTTATTGCTTAAGTGTTAACTACCTATAGAGTGTTTCTTTGGGTGCTTTGATAATGCATATGTCATCACTTATTTCGGGTGTAGTTGTGTGCAATTATCATGGCTCCTCAAAGGAAGACCTGTTAGGTAGTTGAGGATCCAACACCGGATCCCGTAGCAGCTGCTCTAGTAGCTCTTCAGTAGTCCTTGAAGACTGCCAGGGAAGCTGACCTACAGAGGTTGGCTGAGGCCAAAGAGAGACATAGAGCACATGAGGAAGACCAGTGAGGATCTCATGGCTCGAAACAGATTGACGAACGTGGAGATGATGAGACTATTATTGGCTGAGGTTCGAGCAGGACCTCCATCACCTCCACTACCTCCACCACCACCACCACAGCAGGACATACAGGAGTATTATAGGACACGCGGTAAGGATACTGCAGGCAAGAGTCTCCATAGGTAGAGTACTCCCTGGAACGGAAAGAGCAAGGGCTTACAGGAGAAGAAAGCGGAAACAAGTCTGAAAGAAATGGGAACTTTAAGAAGGAAAATTGAAGAGTTTGAAATGGGAAGACTCCTACTTGTGCTATGTGTGGGAGGTATCATTATGGTGTTTGCTGGATTGGGCGAATGTATGCTACAGTTGTGGTCAAGCAGGACATTCTTCTAACGAGTGCCCCGGGAAAAGGGGGCAGGTTGCGGCTATTCAGGCTATTCCTATTTAGGCTATTTCGACTCCCATTACTATTAAGGAGCATTTAGTACCTTTAGTTACACAAGTTTATGCAGTTACCCAGCAGGACATAGAGAAGTCTCCAAATTTGATCAAAGGTACAATTTCCGTTGATGGCCATGATTTTGATGCATTGTTTGACTCAGGAGCAACCCACTCCTTTACTTCGAGTTTTGTTGCGAATGGTTTGAACTTGCCTATGTATGAATTTACGTCTCCTATGGTAGCGAAGACTGCCACCGGAGATTTGGTTTCCACCTCTTTGATGTGTAAAGAAGTCAAGTTCAGTTATGAAGAGAAGGAATATGTGGTTGATCTGATTGTGCTTGAGGGTATGAATCTGCACATCATTCTAAGCATGGATTGGCTAGTCAGACATGGAGTTATGATTGATTTTTGTAGCAGGAAGAATTATTTCTCTACGAAGCATGAGAAGAAGGACTTCCCCTATTTATTAGTGTTGTAGATGATTAAGGCTCTAAATGCGGGAGATGCAGGATATATCATGTTAGGAGGATTGGTTGGTGTCTCTAAGGAGCCAACTTCTAGTATCCCAATTTTATTTGACTTTGAGGATGTATTTCTAGAAGAGATCTCACAGTTTCCACCAGAAAAAGAGATTGAATTCTCCATTGACCTAGTGCCTGGTCTGGGGCCTATCTTTTTGGCTCCATACCGGATGTCACTTGTAAGAACCCGCACCGTTAATTTTGGAAATTAATTAAATAAATATGAGAATTAGGGAATAATTTCATAATTGACCCTAATAATTATGAGAAGGCTTAAATAATTATGGTAAGTGATTAAGAGTGCTGAAAGTCGCTTTTCTGACGAAAAGTGCAGATACTGGTTATGCCTCACGGTATAAATGCGTACCGATGAAGTATCCCGAAAAATTATGAAAAGTATGTATATGTCACTAGAAAAATATGTAGGACCGACATAACATGTTTCAAGTCAAAATAATGAGAACTAGTGCCAGAACTGATACTGGCTATGTAAAAGCGCGTACCGGAAATGTGCTGCAAAATATAAAATAAAAATATGACAAACCTTAGAAAAATGAGTAGGTTCAGAATCCTAAGTTTGGGATTAAAATGCTAAGCGTAGCTATTAGCGCTAATACAGTGCGATTAAGACTTAAGTGACCTATATAAGGCCTTGGCACATGATCCTAGGTCAGCCTCCGTCTACTCTATCTGAGTTTTTCTGAGTGTTGTGACCAGCCACCTTCCTCCATTCTTTTTCCCTTCATTGGAGCTTCTTGGGAGCACATTTCCTCTTGCTTTCTTCTCAAAGATTCCTTGGGAGTTGTGTTCTAGCCTTGTGGAGTTGAAAGGTTAGCCTTTTTCTGAGTTAGAGGTTCTGTCTTGAGTCTTTAAGAGTTGGTTTCACTATTTATGGGGAAGGAGCCCTTTTTCCTTGCTTGTGTGGCTTCAAGAAGCCACCTTTGGAAAGAAAGGACCTTGCTTGTGCGCCATTTTCGTGTCCTTGTGTGTGCTGAACTTTGAGGCTGGTGTGGACCCATGATTAGTTAATGTGGACTTCTGTAATAAATAACCTAAGTCAGAATCTAAGTGATTAAGGGCTTATGGCTTTGCGAGAAGCCTAAAGACATGAAACGTAAAGGTAAGGAGTTGTCTTTATGTCTTTTTCTTGTAGAGCATGTATATTGATATTATTATTGGTCCAAACAGATTGTGATTATGCTGTGTGTGGACTTTGAGCTTGGTTTGACTCTTGGCTTGGATTGTTAGCTTGCAAGGTAAGCTTTCGTGTCCTCAGTTTAGCCATTGTTGGTTCCACCATATCCCATGGGGGATGTTTATATGCATGATGTGTTTTCATGTATTGTTTTATTGAAATGTTATTGAGCTGTTAAGTGCAAATGCCTTATGATATGTATGTGGTGTTTGTCTAGACGGGATGTGATCCTGTGGACAGGTACGACATGGGCGCGTACTATATGGGTAATAAACGTATTCCTGCATTTCTCTGACCAGTAGATTAGTTATAACACACATGACATGATTATCTGCTGCATTGCACTGGTTTTGGAACTTATACTGTTAAACTACTTTTGGAACTTATATTGTACATGTAAGTGAGCTTGGGGTGGAAGATCCTTGAGGACCCCTTGTCTTACTTAGATTTCTGTTTAGAGATCTCACCCCACGTTTGGGGCACCATTTTCAGGTTCAGGTAACTTGGAGGTTGAGACCTCGGGCGGCAGGAGGCAGGAGCTTAGTTGATTGATGTTTATCTGCTTATGCTGATTATGCTTGGATTCTGGATTATGTTTGTTGCTATTATATGTTTAGCTTCATCTTATGGATTATTGTGTGGAGACTCTGTTGGCTATGTTTCCTTATTTGGTGAGCATGGTGTAACACCCCAAATGTAAATACTTATAGGGTGCACCTTCATCATGCATTCAACGCGCGGAAGTCTAAATTTAAACTTTACGAATGCAAATATCAGAGTGCGGAATGGAAACACATAACCATACTTATTCCATATAACATTAAAAGCGTTAAAACGTCAATACAAAATAAATAACACTAAACATTATTTAATGTAATCCCAAAAAGATTAACTAATCATAAATAAAAACATAATTTATGCCGCATCATAAGCCCAGTCATAATGTGGTTGTGGTTCCTCTAGCCATTGTGTACTTAGTGCTTCATCGAAATCATAATGTGGAAAAGCTTCTATTAATAATTTCATAGCCTCAGTCCATAGGCCTCTATCTGTTAGATCCTTTAATTTCTCTTCCCAGGTAGGTGGAGTTTCTTCTTCTTTACGTACCAGTCTCTTACCCTTTCTTTCCCACATAACTTTCTTATTACTTTCTTTCATCTTTTCCTGAAATGGGTGGTCAAGGGGGGTGAGATTTTGGGGAAAATCTCAGTAAGGTTCACAGCTGGAGCATTCTCCAACTATGACGCTTACTCCTGCAACAGTTTATAATAACAATACAAAATGGAACATTTAACATCATCATATAAAAATATCATGCCATCATCATCATCATCATATTCCTGCCGGCTTTTACGGACTTACGGAGATACCCAGAGTCCTCGTCAGGTTGCAACTGGAGTATCAGTGCACAGGCCAACATTTAATAGCATGGTTTTAAGTTTCAAAAATATCATAATCACATAATGTAAAGCACTATAAACATATTGCAGTCAGACCATAACTTATCATAGTTTCATAATGGTGGCATACATAGAGAGATTACTTCAACAACTGTAAACACTTACAGTGCTTGTCGTTCTTTACTTGTATACTTTCAACTTTTGATCTCTTTACTTGCCTGTTTGCTCCCTTGACTCCCTAACATCATCATATCATCTTTTAGTAACTTATATAACATTCAACATTTGTGTTTTATCCATGTATAGGTCTCGGCTTTGCAGGTTTAATTACCTAGAGGAGTTGTTTTGCTTACTTACCCACTTGTGTAGGTTTTAGGACATTATTAGGTCATCATAACACTTAATAGAATTATTAAAGATTTCATTCTAGGCATGTATAGGTTCGGCCACCATAGATAAACATCTAGGAATATAATTTTTAAAACATGCTTTCAATTATATTATTAACTTAACATGGTTAGATCCTTTCAACATTAATCAAATAAAACCTCTTTTAGCTACATACCATTCGGCCTTATTGCCCTAAAATACCTAAGGGATTACTTCTAAAACATGCTTCTAACATTATTGATAATTTATCATATTTAAATCCTAGCGCATCATTCAAAACATCATCTTATATATTCGGCCAACTAAGGTTATGATCATGCAAAATTGATTTAGAACCTAGGCTACTAAACATGCTAATCTAACATCATCATTTCATCATCTTTCATATCATTTAAACATCTCTTCATGCTTATAATTATCATACATGGTTCGGCCTTCTAGGGATAATATACTTAGGATATCACTTTCATGCTTTTACATGTCATTCCTAACCAAGAAGGTTCATAGGCTTTTACCTTTGATGATGATCAACGACTTAAGGAAACACTTCTTGACCTTTGACTACTTTGAATCTTCTTGAATGAACTTCCTTCCTCCTTGAACATACAAGGCCGCAAGCTTAAAGAGAGGAGAAGAGGGATTTTCTTGCTTAGAGATGAAGGGTTCTTTGGTGGAATTATTAGGAAGAAGGACTAAGATCCAGGCTTGTATTTGATCTTGGAACAATTAGGTATTTCTCACTAACACACTCACCATTTCGAAGCATTCATGGACTTCACAAAATGAACTAAACTCTTTGTTCTTTCCTTTGGTAGTGCCGCGGCTATAGAGGGAAAAAGGAGAGACTAAAGCTTGTTCAAATAGGCAACCTAGAAGCCTTGCCATTACTTGATTGCTGGTAGGTTTCGATCACATTAAATGAGAGTAAGGTGGTGATTTGTTGTCATAGGTTAGATTGCTTAATTTAGGGACAAGAACATGATGTCAATTTCCTTGATTAAGGAAATTTAGTGATTGCTTGATTTAAGGAATTGATGATGTGTGACTAATCGTCATTAAAAGTTGCTCCCTTGATTTAATAAACAGAATTATTTGATTGATTGACATATTGTCATCAATTTGCTTGATTTAGGGAAAGTGATTGACTACTAATCATCATAATCCTAACTTCCTTGTTTAAAGGAATTTGACTGGCTTAAGGAAATTCGATTTGCATTTAATGGCTTGAAAATCAAATAAAATCAAATTCATTTCCTACACCTAGGCCGCGGATTTTAAATGCTTGGAAGGAAAAGATTTCCTTTAATTTTGGACCATGATTTATTCCTTAAGATTATGGACCTTTAACCTATTAACCTGACCTAATTTGTGCCTATTTTTCCATGATTTTATGACACTTTAAATTGACTTCTTAGAGCTTGTTTTCTCTAGTAAAACCGTGGGCTTCTTGCTTGTAGGGAAAGAATTCTAATTTAATTCCTAGTCATATAGTACTTCTTTAGGTTTATTATGTCATGGCCTTACTTTGGGCTTTAACTTGATTTGGGTTTCATTTACCTTATTGGACTTTACTTTATCATATAGAGCTTTCTTTGTATCACTTGGACTTGTCCACATTAAATGGAATTAAAACTTCCTTTGTTGGGTTATACTTTGATCCATGAATTCATTGGATCCCTAATGCTTATGTCTTTGGTCCATTGGACCCATACTTCTAATTTACTTAATCATAAACTATTTCATCTTAAATGTCTCGTTTATTAATTATCATAATTCTTCATTAATCATGATACAATATTTAGGGTTGTTATACATGGGGATTGTCCATGCCACGTTGACTTGACTTTATGCTTTTAGATTCGAGTTGTAAAATTGTACCAGGATTATGTCCGGTCTACGTGTTGTAGTTCCGTGACTTAGATACTCACAGATATTTATGTATTGGGGTAATTCACTTAGCTGTCTATTTATAATTTACATACAGGCAATGTTTTGGAAATGAATTAAGTAATTCAACTTGGTAATGATAATGACGTCATAATTGAAAAGAAAAAGATATTTCGCATTTTTTTTATTAAGCGTGGCTTAATACGATGACATGTTAACAAACCGGGTATACACGGGGTGTTACATTTTATTGTATCAGAGCACTTTCTAGGGAAAAGCCTATATGAATTGCAATAACTTAGGATGTTTTGCTGTCTTGTGTGTTTCCTCTATTGGGTTTTGCTATGATGATGCATATGTGACCACATTGTGTGGGCCTGATCAACTCTTTTCTTGTGTAACTTGTGTAGAGTCATGGTATTACCGCGGAGAAACCGTGAGATGACTGAGGGTCAACCCGACCCAGTCCTGACTGCATTAGCTGAGATGCAGGAGGCTAGACTAGCCGATTAGGAGGCTGCTAGATTGGCCAACTTGGCAATGATGGACACCGTTCGAGACGCGAACCGGAAGGCCACAGAAAATGTTCTTGAGGCGAACATGACCATGATGAGGGTCATGTTGGAGGAAATGCGGGTTGGCCGCATTGAGGGTCAGCTCCCACCACCACCACCTCCACCGCCACCACCACCACCGCCTCCACCTAGTCTTCAGGACGAGAGCCTGAGTCACGTTGAGGGTGTCACTCCTTTTACTGGGGTGATGGAACCCTACTTGGAGACTGTCGAGGATCGTGACGTGATAGACCGCCGGCTTAATGCTTTTCGCAAGCATAAGCCTCCCTCCTTTGATGGGTCTTATGATCCTATTGCTGCGGCGAGATGGCTTCAGGCGTTGGATAAGATCTTCCAAGTCATGCAGTGTACGGATCCGCAAAAGCTGATGTTTGCGACGTATATGTTGGAGGGCGATGCACATGAGTGGTGGACGAACACCTCTCACGCTTTTGAGATGCAGGGTCATGTCATGACATGGCCATTCTTTGAGGACTATTTCCTTGGGAGGTATTTCCCATACGATGCTCAAGAGAGGAAGCATGGGGAGTTCAACAGATTGATGCAGGGATCGTTGTCTGTTGACGAGTACTTGGCTAAGTTAAATGAACTGGTCAAGTTTTCACATTTCAGGATCGCTGTGCCTACTCCGACTTTCTTGGCTGCTAAGTTCTGTAGGGGACTTAATGAGGAGATAGTTGATCACATTGCTGGAGCAGCATCGAGAGATTTTGGGACACTGGTATAGCAGTGTCAGGACATCGAGGATGTCTGTATTACGAGTAAGGCTAAGAGGGCCAAGATTGCTGATGTGAAGCGAACTGGTAGTTCCACTTCATGGAGAGACAGGAAGTTTGGGGGAAAAGGTAAAGGGAAGCAGTTGGCGGCTAGGCAAGCGCCAAATCAGTTTAAGTGGACTCCCACTCAGGGGAGTACAGCGAGACCTCTTGATCCCAGATGCACGGGATGTGGGAAGGTTCATGTGGGGTCGTGTGCTACGGGCCAGTTGTTCTGCTTCAGTGTGGCCAGGCGGGAAACTATTATAGGGATTGTCCGTCATCGACAGCGAAAGCTGCAGCGAGTCAGGTAGTTCCACTTCAGATGATTCCTCTACCACCTACAGCGGCACCTGCAGTGCCACCTGCTACCGGCCATGTGTATACCTTGGATCGCCAGCAGTCGGAGAGAGCTCCGAACCTTGTCAGAGGTACTGTTTCCATTGGTCGATCTTCTGTTGATGTCTTGTTTGACTCTGGGACTACGCATTCATTTATTGCAACCCCGATTGCTGTGGGGCTTGAGTTGCCCATTGCTGTGCTTTCTCCACCGTTGTGGGTGACCATCGCCACCGGATAAAAGTGTGATACCTCCACTGTACATCGAGATGTCGTGCTTCAGTGGGATGACTGTGATTTTTCGGTAGATCTGATTGGGTTGCCGATGGCTAACTTGGAGATCATCCTTGTCATGGATTGGTTGTCCAAGAAATGTGTTATGATTGACAGTTGCGCCAAGCGAGTTGTGATGTCTCCGGGTAATTCCACAGCCAGTTCCTCGCCTTTTATTTCATTGCTGCATGCTGGGAGAGCCTTGAGAGCATGGGCATTTGGATATCTCATGTTGGGAGGTTTGGTGAGTGGGTCACAGGAGGATATCGCTGGCATTCCTGTGGTGAGGGAATTCCTCGAAGTGTTTCCTGAGTTTTCGCCACAGCGGGAGATAGAGTTCTCCATAGACTTGTTTCCTGGTGTAGGGCCTATTTCATTAGTTCCATATCGGATGTCGCCACCAGAGTTGGCTGAGCTGAAAAAGCATATTGAAGTTCTTTCGGAGAAAGACTTCATTCGACCGAGTGTGTCTCCATGGGGAGCACCGGTCATCTTTGTGAAAAAGAAAGATGGGACTATGCGATTGTGCACCGATTACAGGAAGTTGAATAAGGTGACAATCAAGAACAAGTATCCCCTTCCGCGTATTGATGATCTGTTGGATCAGTTGAAGGACGCTTATGTGTACTCGAAGATTGATCTCCGGTCCGGATACCATCAGATTCGGGTGAAGCCGGAGGATGTCCCTAAGACCGCGTTTCGTTCGAGATACGGTCATTATGAGTATTTGGTGATCCCGTTTGGACTCACCAATGCACTAGTAGTTTTCATGGATTACATGAACAGGATTTCTAGCCGTACCTGGATCAGTTTGTGATCGTCTTCATTGACGATATCTTGATATACTCCAAGACGGAGGAAGAGCATGCGGAGCACTTGAGGATTGTGCTGCAAGTGTTGAAGGAGAAAAAGCTTTATGCTAAGCCTTCGAAGTGTGAGTTCTGGCTCAAGTCTGTGAAGTTTCATGGACATGTTATTTCTGCAGAAGGAGTTGCAGTGGATCCGAACAAGATTGAGGTCGTGCTTGATTGGGAGAGGCCCAAGACAGTTACTGAAGTGAGGAGTTTTCTGGGTTTGGCAGGTTACTACCGGAGATTCATCAAGGGATTCACCATGTTGGTTCTGCCAATGACTCGCCTTACCTGGAAGGAGACTCCATTTGTGTGGACTAACGAGTGTGAGGAATGTTTTCAAGAGTTGAAGGAGAGACTGACGACTGCACCTGTGTTGGTCCTTCCTGATCCTGCTGAGGAAGTTGAGCTGTACACCGACGCCTCCGAAGAGAGGCTGGGCTGTATGTTGATGCAGTTGGGCAAAGTAATTGCCTATGCTTTGAGGTAGTTGAAGCCTCATGAGGAGAACTACCCAACTCATGATTTGGAGTTGGCTGCTATTGTGTTTGATTTCAAGATTTGGAGGCACCATCTCTATGGCATAAAGTTTGCCGTGTTCAGCGATCATAAGAGTTTGAAGTATCTGTTTGATCATAAGGAGCTGAGCATGAGACAGACGAGATAGATGAAATATCTGAAGGACTACGACTTTGAGTTGAAGTACCATCCTGGCAAGGCCAATGTGGTAGGTGATGCTTTGAGTCGGAAATCTGTGAGTCTATCCAGTTTGACCATGGGTGACTATGATATTATTGAGCAATTTCGAGATCTGACGGTGACCTCTTTGTTTGGGGGTGCTCTTCTCAAAATGGAAACAATGCAAGTTGAAAATGAGCTCATGGAAAAGATCAAAGAGGCGCAAGTGCAGAGAGAGTGCCTGGATTATGTTAACAACCAGGACGAAGTGTCTTGGAATGAGGATGGTCTGTTGACTTTCCAGAAGAGGATTGTGGTTCCTCGAGGTCCTTTGACTGAGGAGGTGATGACAGAGGCTCATAAGGGCCAGTTTACTATCCACCCTGGTGCTACAAAGATGTACCAGGACTTGAAGAGGAATTATTGGTGGTCGGGCATGAAAAAGGACATAGATGTTTATGTTTCTAAATGCTTGATTTGCCAGAAGGTAAAGATTGAACACCAGAAGTCGTCTGGTAAACTTCAACCTCTTGAGATTCTGGAATGGAAATGGGAGAGCATTTCCAAGGACTTCATGGTGGGATTGCTGAAGACTCAGGCTGGTTGTGACTCTATCTGGGTCATTGTGGACAGATTGACCAAGTCTGCCCACTTTCTTCTGGTGAAGGTGAGCTTCACTACTGAGCAGTTGGCCAGACTTTATGTTCGCGAGATCGTGAGACTTCACGGGGTGCCCGCGAGTATCACCAGTGATAGGGACCCGATGTTCACATCTCAGTTCTGGGAGGCGCTGCAGGAAGCTTTTGGTACTCAATTGAGATTGAGTACAACCTATCACCCTCAGACTGACGGACAGACTGAGCGGACCATCCAGACCTTGGAGGACATGTTGAGAGCTTGCACTTTGGAGCAGGGTTCAGCATGGGATAGGTACCTGCCATTGGTTGAGTTTTCGTACAACAACAGTTTCCAAGCTAGCCTGGGCATGGCACCCTACGAGGCGTTGTATGGTAGAAGGTGTCGGACTCCTACCTGCTAGTCTGAGGTTGGAGATAAGGAGTTGTTTGGCTTGGACTCTGTCCAAGATACCACCTAGCAGATCCAGTTGATCAGAGAGAAGCTGAAGCAGGCGCAAAATCGCCAGAAGAGTTACTACAATGTCAAGCATCGTCCACTGGAGTTCAGTGAGGTTGAGCACGTGTTTGTGAGAGTTTCACCTGTCACCAATTTTGGTCGGGCCCTCAGAGTAAGGAAGTTGAGCCCGCGATTCATTGGGCCCTACCAAATACTTGGTAGAGTAGGACCTGTTGCCTACCGGCTTGCCTTGCCTCTGAACTTGGCCAACATCCACGACGTGTTTCACGTGTCTCAGCTTCAGAAGTACATAGCAGATCCTTCGCACATGGTGCAACCGGATGATGTGGAAGTTCGGGAGAACTTGAAAACTCTCGTCGGACCACTCAAGATTATCGATTGTGGCGAGAAGCAGCTGAAGAGCAAGATCATTCCGATGGTCAAAGTGCAATGGAATGGAAGAACTCCTAAGGAGTGTACCTGGGAGCGAGAGGACGAGCTTCTCCGGCAATACCCCGACTTCTGAGACAGGTATGTTTCTGATTTTGAGAACCAAATCCTTAAAAAAGGTAGGGTGAATGTAAGAACCTGCACCGTTAATTTAGGAAATTAATTAAATAAATATGAGAATTAGGAAATAATTTCATAATTGACCTTAATAATTATGAGAAGGTTTAAATAATTTTGGTAAGTGATTAAGAATGCTGAGAGTCACTTTTCTAACAAAAAGTGAAGATACCGGTTTTGCCTCACGGTATAAATGCGTACCTATGAAGTATCCCAAAAAATTATGAAAAGTATGTATATGTCACTAGAAAAATATGTAGGACTGGCATAACAAGTTTCAAGTCAAAATAATGAGAACTTGTGTCATAACTGATACTGGCTATGTAAAACGCGTATCGGAAAGGTGTTGCGAAAAATAAAATAAAAATATGACAAACCTTAGAAAATATGACAAACCTTAGAAAAATGAATCCTAAGTTTGGGATTAAAATGTTAAGCGTAGCTATTAGCGCTAATACAGTGCGATTAAGACTTAAGTGGCCTATATAAAGCCTTGGCACATGATCCTAGGTCAGCCTCCCTCTACTCTACGTGAGTTTTTCTGAGTGTTGTGACCAGCCACTTTCCTCCATTCTTTTTCCCTTCATTGGAGCTTCTTGGGAGCACATTTCCTCTTGCTTTCTTCTCAAAGATTCCTTGGCTGAGTGTGTTCTAGCCTTGTGGAGTTGAAAGGTTAGCCTTTTTCCGAGTTAGAGGTTCTGTCTTGAGTCTTTAAGAGCTGGTTTCACTATTTGTGGGGAAGGAGCCATTGTTCCTTGCTTGTGTGGCTTCAATAAGCCACCTTTGGAAAGAAAGGACCTTGCTTGTGCGCCATTTTCGTGTCCTTGTGTGTGCTGAACTTTGAGGCTGGTGAAAGAGCTCCAAGAGCATTTCCTTGTTCGCTTTAAGCTTGGGTAAGCTTCATCAACCTTGAGCATGAGTTTTCTTAGTTAAAAATGAATCCTTGATGCATGTAATAAGCTAAAGTTAATAACTTGAGGTTGTGTAAGGTTAAACACACCTAGAAATACATGTTTAAGCTTCTTGAATCGCTAAAAGAGCAACCTTTGGGAAGGATATCTCGCGAAATGCAGACTTGCATTCTGTTGCAAAATATCCGGATATGGTATCCGGATATGCATATCCGGATATGGCCCCGACATATATCCGGATATTCTGGGTTTTCGAGAACAGTAACGGTACTGTTCATACAGAATGCTATTTTAGGTTTGTGGACCCATGATTAGTTAATGTGGACTTCTGTAATAAATAACCTAAGTCAGAATTTAAGTGAGGCCATGTGCAGGAAGTGAGTGAGGACTTCCCTGGGAGGCCATGTGCAGGGGTTGTACATGGCTGCAACTTCCACGAATTTTTTCTTCCTCTGTTCTTACTCAAATTAGGCTCATAATATCTAAAATTAAATATGAAGGTAACTAGTTGTCTGCATAAAAATTTGAGAGCAATTGGTTTAGTAGATTTTCCAGAATCCCAGAAATTGTAAAGTATGTTTAGGGCTCTGTTCGGAGTTGGCAAACAGCTTTGCTTGTACAACTTCAAATGGTGATAACTGGAGCTAGAAAACTCTAAATGAGGCATGTGATATCTTTTTGGAAAGTTAATTGAGTCTAGATTAACATACTAAAAGATGAGAATTTTATAACTATTGAGTTGCGCACAGTGACTATAAAACAGAAGCATGTACAGTTATGGGAAAATCGTAAAAGGGATATTTAGGCTAAGTGGGGCTTATGGGAACCCTTAGTAACTTATAATAATCATATATATGGCTTAGATGAGTTGAAAATAATATAAGTTACCTAAGTGAGCATTGCATCTGATTCTAAGTTATGTAAGTGATCAAAGATTGAGGTTGCTTGTAATAATGCACTAAAATACATAATTATGTAATAATTGGTCTAGACTTGTAATGGGCATATTATTGGCATATGAGTATGAAAAGTGGAATCATTAAATGATTAAGTCGTGGATATGACTTGATTAATTAATATGTAATTAATGATCTGAATGGTTCCTACTCTAGGTGTGCCTAGAGAACCTTGCACTTGAGGATTTTGTTGGAGCATACATATTATATTGGAATGCGGGCTTGTGCTAAGCTCCCTGAGGTAAGCTCCTAGTTCTAGTTGCTCCTCTCTCTTGTGGTCCCACCATGATGGTGGGCATTATGGTTGTATTGTATGAAAGTATATGGTATGATGTATATGTGCATTCATTCACATTCATATAGATGTTATATGATCTTGATGTTATGATGATGCACTGATGATATATGTTATGAGGATCCTGGCCAGTGATTATGGTATGTAGGTTGCCTATGACTTGACTCTGGAAGTTATTGCATACTGAGGCTGTGTTGATCGTCTCTGGCTTTGACCCTGGGGTCACACATGTGTAACCGTCTATGGCTTTGACCCTGGGGTTACACAAGAATGATATGATGATGCTATGTTTATGCTGTATGCCCGTATTATATGCTTTATATCTGACTTGTCATGCAGGAAGTGGGCTCAGGGGATTAGATGATCCTCTATGAACCTTGAGCTTACTGAGATGTTATCTCACCCCGTTTGGGGACATCATTTCAGGTACCTAGAGTAGTGGTGATGCTTCTAGGGTCAAGGCCCCCGCATTGGAGTAGTGGATGACTCAGCTGATTATTTTATATTTTGTTTAGACTTTGTGATGGCATGTATGATCATTAACATGCCTAATTATCCTATTTTGAGATTACGTTATGTATTTATTGAGGCTCATGATTGTATCTTTAGAGCCATGGATTATTTTATGATGTTTTTATATTTCTGAATTAATATAGACTTGATGTGTGCATTCAGTTATTTTGGGCATAGATCCTATTGTTAGTATTGACCCGAAAGGGGATCGTAGTCCGTGTGGGACTTGCGAGCTGTCTGTTTAAATTATTGTATCAATCAAGTTAACGGTATGTTAGGGAACCATGTTCCCAGTTATCCGAATTACAGCCGTTATGCTGTCCGTGAGACTCTGTCAGGAATCACACTTGATGATATATCCTGATGGTCAACGGCCACTAGTGATGGCCAATGGTTTTATTTAGTATACTTAGATGTTTAATTTTATGCTAATGTAATATATCAGATGAACGCTACGAAAATGTTTTAGAAAATATTTGGAAAAAGTTTACTCGGATTTTTACAAGACGTTTATTTAATCTTTAAATAAAATATTTCGCTATGTACGCTATAATATCATGTATGTTAACAACCGGAGTACTACTGGGTGTTACAGTATACATATATATTTAAAATGTTTATCTTAATTTTCTTAAATAAAATTCCTTGTACGCAAACCTTTATTTGTATTAATTTTTAAGTTACAATTTTAATTTGTTTTCTCTTATTGTATAAATTTGTCATTTGTCATTTTTTATATTTAAATTTAAATTTTAAATTGTTTTAATCAAGTATGCATATATTTTTATAATTTTTTAAATATATTTTTTCATTTAATCTATAATTTATATATTAAATTGAAATGTATATTATATATCTTTTTCCCAGTGCAAAATCATTAAATGTTGAACTCTTTTCCTACCTTTCAAGTTTAAAATTCAAATTTAAAAAGTTTAAAATTTGTATATTAAATATTTTTTTACCTAATAGACTTAATAATAAATATTATTAGTAGGTTGTTGGGTCAAAAGCTTGTTGGGTGAAAAACACATTATGATGAAGGACGTTTTAATTCATTAAGAGAAAACACATTTGTTCTCTTAACTTCAACCCAAGTGCGCAACTGCACGCTTCAAGTAATAAATGTGACTATTAGTGCCCAGATGATCGTTCCCACGAGGATAGTACTCTAATTAATGCCTTAAATTATTTTAAAAAGAATGAAAATGAAAAAGAAAAGTTAGTAATTAACCTGTTTGGTGAAACGTTCCCTACTGTCTTGACAACGTTCCTCAAGAACAATAGGTTCAATCTGACAGCAAACAGTTCATCGCTTCGTTATGTACGGTATCCTTCTTGTTGAGAGAAGGAACAACAATATTCTTGAGAGGTTGACAGATACAAGATTGAACAAAGAAAAATAACAATAGTAATAACAGTAATTAAGAGACAATAGTGTGGATGGTTTTAAAACAGTTTTAACACAAGGAACGGATCCACTGCTCTATTCTTAAATAGTTATATTCTCTACTCAAGACTTAACACTTTTGTATTTGTTCCAGTCTATTCACTGCCAACTCTGATTCCTCAACTCATGGACTAAATGGCTCACAAGTTTCCATAATCCTATGGTTCCCTTGACTCCAACAGTTACTTAGCACAAGCCCTTCAAATGAACGAGGTTGTCCCTCACTCCTAAGGCAACCAGCAGTGTTGTTTCCACAAGACTTCCTTCCCCCTCTGATTAAGCTGTCTGAAATCCCTTCCTTATGGAAGTTCCTTTCTCAGTATGTGTTCAATTTCCATTGATACACAATGAATATAGCTCACTTAACCAAAGAAACACAAAAACTTCAGTACAAGAGTTTTGAAAATAATTCTTTAACAACTTTACAGTTTTTCCATTCCATAGATAATTTAGCTCATGGCTACTACTTTAAGCATAATTATTCTGAGCTGAAATCCTATAGACCCGAGATTCAGTCCAGAGATAACGAGTGGAATGGAGAGAAATAACACTTATATTTAACTGAAAACAAATTAGGTTACAATAAAATTGGAAAGTGGAGAATATGGTAGCTGCTCGTGAGGAGTCTCAAGTGGGTGATACAGAATATAGAAGAAGTGTTGTCACTTAACTAAAGCTAAAACTATACAAAAGAAAAACGACAAAATAAACTAAGTGATCTCTTCTTAAGGAATTCGATGATGTTCTTCGTGCTGGGACGTCCTATTTATAGCAGAAGAGTGAATGGCAAAGTGTGTAATTCCCTTGGGGTTGTTTTCTTGACTGCATGAAAGGGGCGGTGTGAACAGTGCTTTGAGGGGCGCAAGTGGCTGGATGGGACAGTTATTGTTGAGATTTGTCTTTACTTATGATCTTCCTTATGCCTTGCTTTCCTCTTAGCCAATAGGAATCATTTATTTACTGCTGCGCGCGTTTCCTCTTGCTTGATTGTTGCACCGCTTATGCTTTATGGAAACTTCTTTTCAACATTTCCTGAAAAGTGGTCAGAGAGATTGAGTGAGTGGAGCAGGTGTATTTAATGTTCCAAATCCGTTCCCCTTTTGGTATATTTTCAAAGGATTAAGTCACCATCTGTTTCCCACTGTGTTTTTGTCATAAAGATATTAAACAAGTGCTTTTAGTGTTAAAGTTGTTCATCAGATGAGGGAACATATGGTATTTTGCCATCAAAATGGGCTTAGATGGGAACAAATTTTCGTCCCATCAAACACCCAAAAACTAAACTGTTGGTTGTCCTCAAACAACTCAGAAATAGTGGTTTAGGCTGCTCAATTTCAAAGAATAGCTCAACTTCAGAAACTTGAGCTAGTGAGTAATCATGATCTTTTCAAAGAACGAACTACTTTCCATAGATGACAAGTAGACATAATTTGTTCCAAGATAAGTGAAGGTTGATGATCTTCTATCTCACTATCACTCCGAGCTTGGTGTTTCTCTGTCTATTTCTGGATGTGATTCTTCAAACTTGCTTCTCTGCTGCTTTTCTAAGAAGTGCAGGTGTCTTCCATTTCAAAGGATCTTTGTGGAGAAGATTGATTGAGGGGTTTAAAATGGAATGGTTACAGGTCTTAGGTCAAGGAACATTTTTCAGTTGTTCTGTTTCAAAGCTGGACTTTTCTGCTTGAGGGAACAACTTATCTTTTTGTACCTTCTTTTCTTCCTTTGGAGGAATCTTGTCTGGTATTTTTCTGAATTCTTTTGAATGGTTGTTCCCCTTTTCTTTGATTTCTTTCCTCTTGTCCTTCCTGCTCATTTTGGATTTGCTCCTTGCCCTTTTTAGTTGACCTGGGGATGTATGTCAGTGTGTGGGGTTGTGTTGAGGTAGGAATGGGAATGGAAGTGTTTGATTGACTGTGAGAGGGTGAGTGTTTGATGGTTGATCCTTGTTAGTGAAATTCACCTGTTTTTCAGCAGTACTTACAGCATTAAGGCAAGTCTAGAAGTTTCATTGTGGTGACACCTCAAGAACGCTTTCATGAGTAAGTGTTTGGCATTTTTCGTTCCTTACCAGTTTTAGCTCATACAGATCAGTATCCTTCAAAAATCTGAAGATTAAATTCACTTCACTTATCTTATTTTAAGCATTCAGAGTAAGAATAAGAATGATTACTCATTGAATTTGTGTTTCATGCCATTGGTTATTTAAATTTTTACAGTCACAATACTATAACTGAAATGTATGTTCCAAACAGTTTGAACAAAAAAAGATTTTTCCATTTCAAAAAGGAATTAAATTTACACTAGGGAACGGAAAAGAAAACAAAAGTAAACTTGCAGAAAACAATAAATGGGGGTAGTTATTGTACCACCCCAAAACTACGTTCCTAGAACGAAACGTATTTTACTTATTTGGACTGGAGGTGAACATCAGACGTTCCCTCCATTTTGGGAGCTTTGTGGTTAAGTTTAACCACCCCAAAACTTTGCACTTGTCAAAGGGCAAAGGTATCCACTGGGTTGCCTCCCAGTCAGCGCTTAGTTTAATGTCTTTAGCTAGACATGTTACTTACTTCTCAATTAAAATCAGAAAGAGGGATACTCTCCTCTTTTTCATTGAATGTTTAACCAGTATACAGCTTTAGTTTGTGCCTGTTAACCTTGAAAGAACGGCCATGTTCTGTTCCTTGAATTTCAAAAGCTCCATTATCTGCATCATTTATAATTTTGTATGGCCCAGCCCATCTTGATTTGAGCTTTCCTGGAAATAGTCGGAGCCTGGAATTGAATAATAACACTTTCTGACCAACCTTGAGTTCTCTGCTCCTGATTCTTTTATCGTGTCACTTTTTCATTTTTTCTTTGTACAACTTATGATTCTCATATGTGTTTCCTCTGAATTCTTCCAGTTCCTCAAGCTGTAGTAGCCTCTTTTCTCCTGTTGCCTTCTCATCTATGTTGAGAGCATAAACTGCCCAATACGCTTTGTGTTCTAACTATAGAGGAAGGTGGCATGTTTTTCCAAATATTAGTCTATAGGGGGAACATCCCAAAGGTGTTTTGTAAGCTGTTCTGTAAGCCCACAATGCTTCATCTAGTTTGAGAGACCAGTCTTTTAAGAAGGGTTAATGTTGCGAATAATCGGCAAGTGTACCGATCGTTCCAAGTAATAAGAATGATGAGTAGAGTATCGTCTCCACGAGGATTGAGGCACCAAATTTATTATAATTATTCCTCTCTTGTTGGATTAATAAAGATGATATAAGGACAAGTGTGGTTTGTGAAATAAATGATAACAATTCAAGAACATATAAATGATTAAAGGTTCTTTTAGAATTCAAGAACAAAAGATTAAAAGTTGAGAAAATGTTTAAGAAAATATTGCGGTAAAGAGAAACAAACACCTTTACGATCCCCACCTTGCAACTTGGATTACATTTACGTTTACTTATTCAATTGATCAAACGATTCACCATCTTTTATATGATTAGTTAAGCCCTAATCCCTTAGTGACTTTAACTTTATTAAATCTATTAGAATCCTAATCCCTTAGAAATCTCTTTTTAAGTTAAGCCTTCGAATTAGTGAATCTTTCACGTTTGCGGTTGATGTAGCCTATCCCTAGTGCATACATGAACAGTTATCTTACCTCCTGTCAGGAATTAGTGTAATATCCCAAGAGTTGGCAAGGGCAGGGAGTGATCGCCGGTGCGAAAGGGCAAGGACAATTAGCGGCTTATGCCAAATCTTGCAGCTTGGGGGTTCATGAATGAATCAAATCAACACCCGAAAGAGAGGGATTCCAGAGACTGTGCTAGTATGGGATGGTACATTTAGGAATGGCTAATAAGAATTAATTGGTACTACCTATGCTAACAAGATGCATCTACTTTTCGGTAGCCCGGATCGAAAGAACTCCACAGATAAGCGTGCTTGACTTGGAGTAATTCTGGGATGGGTGACCTCCTGAGAAGTTTTCACGGGAAGTGTGCGAGTGAGGATAAAGCACACTGAAAAGTCTCGTGTTAGTGTGTGGGGACAGTCATTGATTCTTGCAAGTGGCCGGGCGTTACAAGTGGTATCAGAGCAGGGCCACTCTTCCAGTACGGTGTGGTTCGAGGACGAACCAGGCAGAAGCTGGTGGGCATGTAACATCGCAAGAGCTGGAAAGGGCAGGGAGTGATCGCCGGTACGAAAGGGCACAGACAATGAGCGGCTCATGCCAAATCTTGTAGCTTGGGGGTTCATGAATGAATCGAATCAACACCCGAAAGAGAGGGATTCCAGAGACTGTGCTGGTATGGGACGGTACAGTTAGGAATGGCTTATAAGAATTAATTGGTACTACCTATGCTAACAAGATGCGCCTACTTTTCGGTAGCCCGGATCGGAAGAACTCCACAATTAAGCGTGCTTGACTTGGAGCAATTCTGGGATGGGTGACCTCCTGGGAAGTTTTCCCGGGAAGTGTGCGAGTGAGGACAAAGCACACTGAAAAGTCTCGTGTAGTGTGTGGGGAGAGTCATTGATTCTTGCAAGTGGCCGGGCGTTACAATTAGAGTTCTAATATTCCTATTGAAAACCCTAACCCTTGCAATCCTAATAGATTGATCAGTTACAATAGAATTAAAGAATGAAGAACAAGGTAAGATAAATTCAATTTAAATAGATAAACATAAACTTCAACCAAACTACAAGGGGTTCACATCAAGGGTTGTGACCCTTACCACAATAATAAAACTAGCCAGACATATTCATGTCTGACAAAATAATCATAAAAGGAAATAAAATTCAGAACCTAAAGAAGAGAAAGAAGATGGAGATCTTCCTTCTTGATCGTTCGAATCTGTGAAACTCCAAGAAGCTCCTAAGAATTCTCCCTCTCTTTGTTGTTTTTCTCTTCCTTATTGTCAAAAAGTCTTCCTTCCTCTAATTTTGATCCTTTTATTAGGTTTTGGGTAAACCTACTTTCAATTGCTCTCCAATTAGGCCTCCTTTTTGAGTAATTTGCATCAGATTAAAATTAAAAATATCGCCCACGCACTTTGCACCAACTCTGGCGCAATTTGCATGGGAAAACAGAGGAAAAGCTGTCAAATGGCGTACTTTGCGCCAGGTACCGCGCAAAGTGCGCCAAGACCGCGCATTGTGCGCCACGATACATGGACAAATTGGATCAAATGGCGCACTTTGCGCCAAGTCCCGCGCAAAGTGCGCCAGCTGGAAAACTGCACTTCTCTCATTCACTTCTTTTTTTGGTGTTTCCTGCTATGAAAACACATAAACTGAGTGAGAGAATGATTGAGAAGGAATCATCAATATTTTTTGCATTTATGACTTATTTTCACACATTTATGATTAATTCCTTGCTTATTTTAAGTTAGAAAGCATCATATGCTAGACGCACATCAGTTAACAACCTTCTATAGAATCCTCTTAATCTCTCGGTTAGAGACTTCGATAATTCCACTGGTTTGTGGGTGATATGGAGTTGCCACTTTGTGTTTGACTCCATATTTCTCCAACAATCTCTCAAATTGGCGGTTAATGAAATGTTTTCCACCATCACTGATGAGACAACGAGGGGTTCTATATCTTGTCAAAATGTTTTTCTTTAAAACTTTTATAACCACCTTGGCATCATTAGTGGCAAAGCTTCCACCCACTTGCTTATATAATCAACAACCATTAGTATGAATTTGTTTCCACAAGAAGGGGGAAAAAGGCCCCATGAAATCCATGCCCCATACATCAAACAATTCAACTTCTAATATGGGATTAAAGGGCATTTCATTCTGTTTGGTTAAGTTGTCTTCTCTTTGACAATTATCACATTATTTAGCATATTGAAGTGCATCTTTAAAAAGGGAAGGCCAAAAAAACCCTGATTGAAGTATCTTGTATGCAGTTTTGATTCTGTCCAAATGGCCTCCATATGGGGACGAAGGACAGTGAAAAAGGATTTGGGGTTGCTCTTCTTCTGGGACACATCTCCTTATCATTTGGTTTGCACATCTTTTGAATAATAAAGGTTCATCACAGAGATAGCTCCTGCAATCATGAAAAAATTTCTTTTTCTGCATTCTGTTTGCTTCATATGGTTCCAGACCGGCTACAAGGAAGTTAGCTATATTAGCGAACCAAGGGGCGTCAACCTCTTTGTCATTGATAACAAGTAATTGCTCGTCAGGGAACGTCTCCTTGATAGGTAGTCCAACTTCAATATGTTCCAACCTGGACAGGTGATCTGCAATTTGGTTTTCACACCCTTTCCTTTCCTTGATTTCCAGATTGAATTCTTGCAACAATAGAATCCATCTTATCAATCGTGGTTTTGCTTCTTTCTTGGAAAATAGGTATATGAGAGCTGCATGGTGAGTATGAATAATGACTTTGGAGCCCAGGATGTAAGGCCTGAACGTAAATTCATTCCCATCTAAGCCCATTTTGATGATAAAATACCATACGTTCTCTCATCTGATGAGCAACTTCAGCATGAAAATCACTTGTTTTACACATTTGTGACCAAAACACAGTGGGGGAATGGATGGTAACGTATTCCTTTAAAATATATTAAAAGGGGAACGGAATGAGACGCATTTAATGCACCTGCTCCATTCTTTTAATGCTTTTGTACACTTTGCAGGTAATGTAGAGTTAAAGACTTCTAAAAAGCAAGACGGTGCACCAACTGAGCAGCTGGAAACGTGAAGAGCAGAGAATCAACAGTTCTCATTGGCTGAAAACAAAAGCAAAGCATGGGAAGGTCTACAAACAATGGCTAATCATCACCAAATCCTGTTCCATCTAGCAATTCACGCAAGCTTCACACTCTGCTGCCACAATCCTGTCCCCTCATTCAAGCAACTAGCTCCAAAGGAATTACAGTCTTGCCACTCCTCTTCCAGCTATAAATAGGACCACCCTCACACAAAAACATCATCGAATCCTGGAGGGTTTGCAGTCCGAAAGGAAGAGATTACTTAGTAGTAGTTAGTAACTTAGTTTAATTTTAAGTTGTAACTGTAGTTAAGTGACAACCCCTATTCTCTTCTCTGTGAACAACCATCAAGACTCCTCACGAGAAAATACCCATCTTTCTCCATTTTCTGTTTCTTTTTGTAAACTATCTTTTAAATTAATATAAGTGTTTTTCTCTTCGTTCCAATCGTTATCTCTTGAC
The DNA here is from genome assembly GCF_033153095.1 of Gastrolobium bilobum. Lineage (NCBI taxonomy): Eukaryota > Viridiplantae > Streptophyta > Magnoliopsida > Fabales > Fabaceae > Gastrolobium > Gastrolobium bilobum. The sequence goes on from NW_026899837.1 coordinate 47,097, forward strand.
TGAATCTCGGGTCTATGTGATCTCAGTTGAGAATAATTATGTTTAAACTATCAGCCATGAGCTGAACTATCGGTGGAACGGGTAAACTGTGAAACTATTAAATAATATATATATATATATATATATATAATTATATGTTTTGTTATATGTTCATTTAGAATTATTAAATAATAGGTGATAGGTTAGTACGTTCCCTTTTCCTTATTTAGTAATCATTGTTGCATGTTAACTTGTTATTTATGTTAGATAAATTATTTATTTATTAGTTAGGAAAAGACAAAGGGAACGTTCCCTGGGTTAGGTGGCAAGAGTGACTGGGACACCTGTCCCTGCTGAGTCACTTAAAAAGATACGCAATCATATCTAATTTGCATTCATTGCAAATCCTGGAAACGTGCTCAGCAAAAGCAACCGTCTCCTCAACCATTAAGACAACTGCACCCTTTCCTTTTCCCTCTCTCTCACGTCCTGACCTAAACCGTTCCATCTTGTCACACTCATCCCATCAGTAACTGGTCACCTACTGTTGACCACTCGTTCTGTAACGTCCCCATTCCACTACCTATTCAACCTCCTCTCCTTAACCTCCATGTCCCAGAAACTTTTCGTTTACTCCTCCATTGTCTATTTAAACTCAATCACTGCTTCCTGTGAGTTTTACTATTTCTATTCAACTCAGAACCTTTTCTTCCTCTGCATTGTGCCCTAACCTCCTTTCTGCTAAAAATGACTAAGCTTTCGATCAAGGTGACTCCTGTGGCCAACTGTGGCGAAGAACCAGAACTCACCGAGCCCATCACTCATCTATACCCAGAGAGGAACATCTCCTTGCAGCAGGAAAAATTGGTTCTGCCCTCATTTGTGAAGCAGTCCTTAATCAAGCTTCAGAGGCGGCGTTTTGCCACTGATGACCGTAAAGTGAACGTCTCCCTAGTAGAAGAATTCCTATACCAGACGAGGAGGCTGAAGAAAGATGCCCCTGACGTGGTCACAGTAAGGGGGAAACAAATGTCATTTTCCCCTGCTGATGTCCAAGAAGTACTCCACCTCCCCACCGTTACTAACTGTCCGTACAAGGAGTACTTGGACAGTAGGGATGAGTACACATTTCAGAAGGATCTGAAGCTAACAGTAGCTTTGGACAATCCCAACTACTATAAAGGGTCCCTGTGCAAGGGTAGCATAAGGGACATAGCCAGGTTTTGGGCACTGTTTGCAAATTCCAACATCACTCCCACCACTCATGAAGCCTCTGCTAGTTGGGGGCTGCAAGTCCAAATCTACTGCATCATTAAGCACATTCCTTTTGATGCAGTAACCCTCATCTATAACATCCTGAAGAAGGACATGAGGAAGACCACAGTCTGCCTCCCCTGCCTCATCACCAAGCTCTGTCTGAAAGCTGGTGTAGAGGAACAACCAGATGACATCAAACGGGTGGCATCTATCCTTGATGCTAAGACCTGGAATGGTCTTCAAAGCACCTACATTGACACCACCCAACCTATTCCTGCCAATCTCAGACGCTCCCCCACCGGTGATGATGAAGACGAAACCCCCGTGGTCTCACAGAAGAAGGCCACCAAGATGACTCCTTCAAAATCTTCCGCTTCTGCCCACGTTCCAGCAAGGAGAACTGTCCCTCCTCCCACCAAGGTAAAGAAGGATGCCCCTGTTGCTAATGATGGCAAACAAGGCAAGAAGAAATCTCATGCAAAAGTTCCCCCAAGAAAGGGGGAACGTTCGAGTCAGAGGCTAAAGAGGGTCCTTAGCAGCAACAGGCCAGAGGGAGCATCCTCTGCAAAACCTATCACCCTCTCTGACAAGGAGGAGGAGAGTGAAGACAATGAGCCTTTGGCAAAAAGGCTGAAGGCTGGAAGAATGTCAGCACCAAACCAGCTGCCAAGGAGACGTCCCCAAGCAGCTCAGACTCTACATTTTCTGACATTCCGTCCCCACCACCTGTTCACTCTCCACCAAGACAAATCACCCCACAACCCTCTCCTAGGCAGCAATAAGGAGAGGGAAGAACAGAAAAAGAAGGAGCATCTGTTGCAGAGACATCAGTGGCTGAGCAAGAGGCTCAGCCACAGAAGAAAAATGACAAAGGAAAGGGGATTCTCATAGAACCCTCTAAAAAGAAAGCAAAGCCAACAATCCCAGGCAAATCAATCTGGAGGTCCTTTGTCATTTCCTGTCATCCGTCCCGATACATCTGGGGATGAAGCTCTTGCCATAGCTTTGGCAGAAGAAGAAGGGATGGCAATTCCTTCACTGATGGAGGAACAAGCTGAAGCCATGCCCTCCTCATCCAGACCACCAGTGGATGAACCCAACCCAACACCTGTCATACCTTCTGCTACTGGCAACATCCAGCAAAAGAGGCAACCACCCTCCTCCCTCACAACAGCAATCCCCATCTCAGCCAGGAAAAGATCCCAAATTGGGATTGCTGAGATCTTTGAAATGTTGGGGGAGAAATTAGAAAAACGGTAGCCAGCCCAGAAGATCGTTCCCCAACAAGATATGACAAGAACTAATGAAGAGCTGAAAGCTCTAAGGGACGGGCTGGCACAACTCTCATCTACTTTCAACACCTTCTAACAACAGCAGAAAGAGGAGAGAGAACAACAGCTCAGCACCATAAAAGCAGCCATTAAGGAAGCCAGTGCTGCATCCTATGAATCAACACTCCAAGTAGTCCAAGGAGAAATTGCTAAAGCAGCTAACTCCCTAATCCTTTCCAACTCTCTGTGCAACCACACAGCAGAGCTCTTACTCAACAGGCTCGTCTCCAAACAAGCTGAAGAACGTAGGGAAACCAAAGAAGCCATCAGGGCCTTTGGAACGTACCTGGAGAGGAGAATTTATGAGTTGGAAATGAGACTGCTGGATGTTGAAAAACAAGTCATCCATTTTCACACTGGCAGAACCATGATGAGGTCCACCATCAACTCCCTGGTTGCAATCATCAGCGATCTACTGAAGGATGCTGAAAAATGGCTCCCTGTAAATGAAGTCCGCAGATTGCAAGACCTGCTCAGGAGAAGACCATTAACCCAGGAGGAAGTTGATGAAGGCAAAGAAGCTGAAGCTGCAAAGAGGAAACCTTGGGACAAAAGACCTCCCCAATGAAAAGGAGAAAACCCTCATATCTATCTTAGATTAGTTTATTTTCAGTTCTGTTTTAATTTCTTTTTCTTTCCATTCCCTTGTAACTAATCTTTTTGCAATGAAAAAGACTTTTTGATCAAACTGTTTGGTATATGCATGCATTTCAGTTATAGTATTAAGACTACCCAATTCTTTTGGATTAACTAACATACATGAAACACAAAGTCACTGACTAATCATGCTTGTTCTTTCTCTGAGTACTTGAAAATAGAAACAGTGCAGGGAATTTAATCCTCAGATTTTTGAAAGAAGCTGATCTGTGTGAACTCAAACTGGTAAGGAACGAAAAAATGCCAAACACCTACTTCTGAGAGCGTTCCTGAGGTGTATCCACAATGAAACTTCTCAGCTTTCCTTAATGTTGTAAGTACTGCTGAAGACAGATGAATTCTGCTGTCAAGGATCAAAACAAAATCACACACTCACCTCACCTCCATCATACACCATCTGGTCAATCGGAAAGAACAAGGAATGTACTCAACAATGAACAAAATAAAGGACAGAAGAAAAACAAAGAAAAAGGGGAACATCCATTCAAAAGAATTCAAGAAAAACCAGAAAACCTTCCTCCAAAGGAGGAAAAAAAAGGTTCCAGAAAAGGTGTTCCCTCAAAACAGAAAAAGTCCAAGTTCAAAGGAACAAAAGCTAAACGTTCCTTGATCCCACAAATCAGACCACCACTTCTTCCACATTTCCATACACTTACCCATCAAAGAATCCTTGGAACGAAAGACAGCTGTACTTCATAGGAACGCAGCAGAAAGGCAAGTTCTGAAGAATCACATCCAGGAATGGACAGAGCAAACACCAACCCATAAGTGACAGTGAGACAAAAGATCAGCAACCTTCTCTTATCTGGGGACAGAATCCTCTTACTGTTCACTATGGAGAGTAGTTCATTTTCTGAAATGTTCATGGTTGTTCACTGGCTCAAGTTCCTTTCTGTTATGTTATTCTTTTGAATTGGGCAGACCAATACAATATTCCTGAGTTGTTTGAGGACAACCAACAGTTTGGTTTTGGGGTGTTTGATGGGACGTAAAATTGTTCCCATCTAAGCCCATTTTGATGGAAAAATACCATATGTTCCCTCATCTGATGAGCAACTTCAACATGAAAATCACTTGTTTTACACATTTGTGACAAAAACACAGTGGGGGAACATATGGTAATGTATTCCTTTAAAATATATTAAAAGGGGAACGGACTGAGACGCATTTAATGCACCTGCTCCATTCATTTAATGATTCTGTACACTTTGCAGGTAACGTAGAGTTAAAGACTTCTAAAAAGCAAGGCGGTGCACCAACTGAGCAGCTGGAAACGTGAAGAGCAGAGAATCAAGAGTTCTCATTGGCTGAAAACAAAAGCAAAGCATGGGAAGGTTTGCAAACAACGGCTAATCATCACCAAATCCTGTTCCATCCAGCAATTCACGCAAGCTTCACACTCTGCTGCCACAGTCCCGTCCCCTCATTCAAGCAACTAGCTCCAAGGGAATTACAGTCTTGCCACTCCTCTTCCAGCTATAAATAGGACCACCCTCACACAAAAACATGATCGAATCTTGGAGGGTTTGCAGTCCGAAAGGAAGAAATCACTTAGTAGTAGTTAGTAACTTAGTTTAATTTTAAGTTGTAACTGTAGTTAAGTGACAATCCATCTTCTCTTCTCTGTAAACAACACAAAGACTCCTCACGAGCAAATACCCATCTTTCTCCATTTTCTGTTTCTTTTTGTAAACTGTCTTTTAAATTAATATAAGTGTTTTTCTCTTCGTTCCAATCGTTATCTCTTAACTGAATCTCGGGTCTATGTGATCTTAGTTGAGAATAATTATGTTTAAACTATCAGCCATGAGCTGAACTATCTTTGGAACGGGTAAACTGTCAAACTCTTAAAGAACTGTTTTCAAAACTCTTGACCGAAGCTTTTTGTATTTCTTTGGCTAAGTAAGCTATATTCATTGTGCGCCAACGGAAATTGGGTACATACTGAGAAAGGAACTTCCATAAGGAAGGGATTTCAGACAGCTTAGCCATTCGGGGAAGGTAGATGTCATGGAAAAAACGCTACTGGTCACCTTAGGAATATAGGGCCAACTCGTCCATTTTAAGGTTCTGAACTAAGTATCTGTTAGAGTCAAGGGAGCCATAGGAATATGGAAACTTGTGAGCCATCTAGACCATGAGCTGAGGAATCAGAGTTGGCAAGCAAAGAAACTGGGACAAAGCCAAAAGGTGCTAAGTCTTGAGCAGAGAAAACAACCCCTTTAAGAGTGAAGTAGTAAATCCGTTCCTTCTATTAAACTGTTTTAACCACCACCATGTTGTCTCTTGATTATAGTTATTTCTTTTTTAGTAGTTTTTATTTTATTTTATTTGGTACTTATAAAAACTCCAATGATTATTATCTCACCTTCTTCTAAACAGGAAGGATCACATACATAATGCAGCGAGCAACTGTTTGCCATCAGATTGAACCTACTGTTCTTGAGGAACATTGTCAAGACAGTAGGGAACGTTTAACCAGACAGTTCATTTACTAACTTTTCTTCTTATTTTCATTCTTTATAAACAGTGATAAAACAATAATTAGCACTCTATCCTCGTGGGAACGATAATTTGGGCATTAATACTCCCTTTATTACTTGATGCGTGCACTTGCGCACTTGGGTTGGAACTAAGGGACGAATCTGTGTTCTGTAAGAACAGAGGAACAGCCCCTATCCGAACTTATATTTTTCCACCATCAGCAAACCACCCAACAGTCAGCAGCTTATACCATCAGTAAACAGAGCTTTAAACAGCTAAAAAACAGCATTTTTCACATACGTGAATTTTTGAAGTTGTCTTGGGATCAAGAAAAGACTTGACAGTGTTCCACAACAGCCTAAATCCAGGGCCAACATTTATAATAAACATCTGGCAGAGTGTCTGTATTACTACTAAAAGAATAATTAATCACTGTAGCAATAGTATATCATCTTTCGGATTTCCAGCAACTGATGACATTAAAATTCAAAAAAAAAAAATAGCAAAGAGTTACATAGAAAATGAGATATTGCACCTCAGGGTAATTCAAGAAAACGACCATCACTTTTTCTCCTGGACCCTTCTTTCTAAGAGAATGCTTGAATTTCGTGGATGCATTGATTTCTTTCTTTTTAAGGGATCCAATTCTCGTCCTCCTTTCATCCTCAGAGTTCTCAAAATCAGATCTCCTCTCCCTCTTCTCCTCACTGCCCGTGAACCCCTCAAAGCCTGGCAAAATTGACATTTCCAGCATCAAGAAAAAATAAAATAAATAATCATAAAGAAACCAGAAACTGGAGTAGGAAAACTTGCACATTTGGGTTTGCTTAAAGAAAAGAGGGAAAGAATGCTCACAAGGTCTGGCGAAACGATCGAGGGGGCCAGACATTGCAGTTGGTAGGAGATTATAGGTCTAACTATCAATTGTGATTCTTGAGACACAAACACATTAACGATTCAGAAACCCTAAGAATTGCAGCTTCGCTTCGATTCCAAGGAACTTTGTGAGTGTGTACAAAACTTGATCCTGATTCTTGTTGCAAAGAGTACACTATTACTGGTTGGAATAATAAAATAAAAAAATAAAAATGAATAAATAATCGGCGGATAACGTCGGCGACAGCTAGAGAAAGAAAGAGAGAGCGCGTGCCTTTCTTTGTTTCGTTGTTGTTATTCAGCTGGAGAGGAGAGGGTAGAGGAGTGTGGGTCCCGCTTTGGTTCAGCATCGCAGACACGTGGCATCAGAAGGTTCAGGTAATGAGCCAATAGCGAAAGGAATGATTTGTACTTGTTGTACCTTTCTTCGTTCCCGGAGAGGCATTTCGTCAAACATACCAGCTTTAACAAAACTCATAACAATCACCCTTAAAGTAAGAAAGAGAAATAAAACAAAGGGGGAAAAAATAACAATAAATGGTTATAATTATAAGTATGCCAGTTTGTGATTAAAAAAATAGAAAATACTATTCCCATTTTTATACGTTATAGTTATTTTATATTTTTTCTCTTCAAAAATTCAACTCATTTTTTTTTTTTTACTTTTGGTGGTGGGTATAGCTTATTTCTTATAATAGGATGAGAGAATTATTCTAATGTAAAATAACAGTAAAAGGTTTTTAAAAAAATAGTGTTAATATCACAATTATTTGTTATATTTGGTAAATTTGTTGTTATATGAAAAATTTAATAAAAAAAAGTGTCAAATGAATTACTTGAATGTGTATTTGTAAACTTTTTGAAATAATCCATTTTTTATTTTTATTTTTATTTTTTGGTAGATGAAAAAATCCATTTGATAATGTGGAAAGTTTGCATGAATGAATTTTTTTTATTATTGGTAGTACCATAGTAGATATATAAATTATCAGATATGGTTAATAATGATTTTTATATTTTTATTTTCTTGGAAATAAAAAATATATCCACTCCTCTCTGAACTTCCTTTAACAAAATATAAATGGTTTTAATATTTATTGTATTATAAGAAATAAATTTTATCTCATACACATACATAAAAATATATAGGACCCATATAAAGAGAAAGAGAAACGTAAATCCTGCATATTTTTATGTATGTAGGAGATAAATTCATTTCTTACAACATGATAAACAATAAAGTCAATATAAATATATTGCATTATGACATATGATAGATTCTCGCTATTTGATAATATTTATTTAACACTAAGCCAAATATGTTAACGTAGAGAAGTTATTCCATGGGCCGGTCCTATAAAATTTATAAATGCTCCCTCTTACATGTAAAGGGCAAAAAAGGAAAACAAAAGAAAAAGCAGGGATAAAATGGTCAAAAAAAAAGTTTTGATTGAGTGGGACCAAGGAAAAATTACATGTGCCAGGATCATATAAAATTTTTCCGTTAACGTAGAAAGAATCCTATAAATATTTCACGAATCAAAATGTAGCTTGGAAATTATGCGAATGTTTTATAAATTAATTCTTATGAGATTAATTTTTATTTCACCCTTTTATCTTTATAATTTAAATTGGCTAGATTTCTTAGTGTATATTCTCTTAAAAAATGAAAAATGTCATTTTTAATTTATTTTAATTTTTAAAAATAATTATGCATATCTTTTTTTAACTTTAAATATTATCTTTTTTAATCTAAAGTTATTAATTTTTATTCGAATTAAATATACATGTCTCATTCACAATTTTAAACTGTTTCAATATATATTTTTATATTTTATCCAAATTGAAAATTAAATACAAAACAACGACTACTTGACAGTTTTAAATTAATTAATAAGGCTTTGTATTTAACTCAAAAGTTTTTTTCTTTTTTTACACTTATCTCTCTTTCCTTATCTCGGTGGAAAAAAGACCTTGTCATCTTACTAATTATATATATGAAGCATATCGAGTGAGACAGTAAGACTTGAGTTAATTTTGATTATTCATGTACTGTTGGGATCTACAAGTCCACTATGTTCCCTTCAGGGATGAGTCACTGTATGGATAATACCATTGGCACAGGTACAGACCAAGCGAAGAGGTATTTTTCCAAGTATAAGCAAGCAATCAATAATGGATAAGTAACTGATAATATGACTCAAAGTAAATGAGCAGAATAATGATACATAAGATAACTTCATGGTGTGCCCTTGGCGCTATTTATAAGGGAGGGTGGTGTGCACCTGGTGTGGGTTGGTGAGAAGGGAGTCAACCCTCCTTGGGATTCACTATCGGTGGCAGTGTTGGGCGTGGTAAGCGCTGTTGTTGTAGCAGCGTTGCGCCCTCTGTACCTGGTGGTGTCAGCGTTGGGTAAAGGGGGCAGTTTCCCCTTATGGCATCTGGGGCGACTGCCTTTGGGGGTTATAGTCCAAAGGTAGGACATTTTGGTGCTTCCTCTTGGGAGAGTCACCCTGTTGGGAGTTGGGATATCATCCCAGCTGGTAGGGCTGACGTGGATGATGGGTTGAGGTTGGGCCCTGACCTTTGGGCTACAGAGTTATTGGGTCGTCCGGAACAGGAGCCCCCCAGCTTGGTAGCGAGCGTAGGTTGGTGCCAAGGTAGATAGGCCTCGACGACGCCTTGTTTGGCGATATGAAATTTACTGGGCGTGGGGAGGGTTCCTCTTGACGACCGTAGCGGGTTCTTGGAGTTTGGCGTTTCCTTTTTGGCGACCCGAGCGGTTGTCGGGGCGTGGGTGGGGTTTCTCTTGCTCACTGAAGAGAGTACCTGAAGTCTAGCGTTCCCTTCTGGGCGATCTGAGTGGTCGGCTAGGGCCTTTTCGGAAAAGGTTGCCATTCTGACAGGCAAGGTGGCTTTCTGGTTTTCGAGGAGCAGAATGATGGGTATTTCCATCATTGCTATTAACTGCAGGTACTCAAATGTCACGAGGCACTGCGCATTAATGCGATGCGAGGGGTTATTTGTCCCCTTACAATTACCATTTGACCCCTTATCACAACCGCCCGTTGTGTGACGGTTGTGCCATCTAACGGTTGGGTGAGGAGGACCTTACACGTGTGCGTCATCCTGCACTTTTTCTTCCTATTTAAAGGGGGAAACACCTCCTTGGGGACCTTCTTCACGCAACCCAGACTCTTCACTGCTCCTGCATGTTTCCCTTCCTTGTGACTGTGCTAGTGCCGGTCTTCTTTTCCTCCTTCTCTGCATTACCCAGGTATAGTGTTTCTGGCTTCCTCCTTTGTCATTTCTTTGTATTTCTTTGGTTCTGCTTCCCTTCTACCTTTTTCTTGCGATGGTCAAGTTTATAGAACCCATCCCTGGTTTAATACTGTCTGAGTTGGAAGTGGAAATTAAGGAGGAAGCGTTTGACGAAGCCTTTGATGCACTGGATGACAGTGTGGTGGGGCCAGCTATGCAAGAGTATCTTGCAAGTTGTGCCCCAAATCGCTCTCTAATTCCTGGGGTTGAGAAATTACCCCATGGCAAAATACCCGAACTTCTGGGTTTTAGCGAGGAGATTCAAAATCTCTTACCGAAAAGGGCTTTAGGACCAGTACTTTCGTATTCCGGTGAGGATTCTAGTTCTCGTCCTCATGGTGGACGCCTTGAGGCGATTGGAGAGAGACACTCTAGATCTGGTAGGCGCCTGTCTGCAGGATCTAGGAGACGACGGTCAGGAGGATCAGTTGAGGGGACTGGGCCCCGCTTGTCCCAAATGAGTCATTCTAGGCCTTCTGGTCGTTCTTGTTATCAGAGGGCTGCTTCTCGCCACCGTGTTTCACGACGCTCCGAACTTGGAGCTGGCGACTTATTCGGCCATTATCCAATATTAACCGCCAGCCGCAAAACCGTCCCTTAGAATACTATTATAAGCCTCGCCCTTCTTTGGTTTCCCTTCGTACATCTCATGGCCAAATTCCCCCATCCCTCAGTCTTTCCATCGTCGTAAGTATGATGAGTCCACAGAAAACCGATTGGGTAGATACCACCCAGAGGATGGTCGACTTACAAGGACTGGCGTGTGGGACGCCATTTATGAATACCTAGGACTTTATAAGATACCGCCTGCCTGGTGGCCTTCCAATCTAAGCTATTCAGATTTTTACACTTCGAGTTCTTTGGACACCTCTGATTCTGATGGTGAGCTCACTGTGTTCTAATTGTTTATTGATTGCGTTTGGTGCAGGGGGTGTCGGTGGTCGCAGGAGTGTCGGTGGGGCGATATGTTCGTTTGAGTTTTCCATCACTGTGATCTTCTTGGCATCGAGTGAAATGTTTGGGGATTGATTGTGTGTTTGTCGCTCCCAGGTAGGATTTGAAGATACTTTCTTGGCTTATGGAGGTTGCTCAGACAGACGATTGCCTCGAGGCGAGGAGTTGGGTAGATCCATTGGTGGCTTCCTCGTCCTTGATTTATGCTAATGGGGATATTTTGTTTCGTGACTACCAATCGGAACCTAGCTTTAATATTACTGAAAATGGCGCACACGAGGCACAGTGGCAAACAATCGCAGTCAGGCGTGATCATCGTGCTTATGACATGCCTCACAGTGTGGCGAGATCTCGATGGCGGTTCGTGGTGTATAAGACTCACTTTACAGACCAAAAAGTGAGGTTTCCACTATTTGAGTTTGAGATGGGAGTATTAGCCCACCTACAGGTTGCGCCTTCACAACTGCACCCAAATGCTTGGGCGCTTGTTCGGGTCTTTGAGAAAATATGCAAATACTTTGGATGGGTGTACTCCGTACGATTTTTCTTTTACTGCTTCCAGGTGTCGCCCTCCTTGAAGAAGCTTGGTTGGGTTTCGTTAAAGGCGGGCAACGCGCTGGGATCGATATTTGCCCAATACGCCAACTCATACAAGAACTGGAGAGATACTTTTTTCTGGATTGAACCAGTGCTTGGCGAGGGGGAACTGCCTTTTTTCCTTGACCGGGCTAGTGGGGAGAGTCGGTTCCAACTATATTGGACCAAAAACCATTATGAGACGCCTTCCGGCCAGTATTCGTTTGGGTGGGGAGCCTTGTCTCCTGAGGAGGGACAGGTAGTGGATTGGTTTGTAGAGGTTAAGGGAGGTCTTGACCGGTGGCCTTCAAAGCAAGTGTTGTGTCACGGAGGTGTGGTGGCGTGTTGTGCCGTTTGCGACTGTGATGATTATTAACTGTCTTTACTAACACTTGTCTTTCTTTTCTTTTAGTCGGAAGCTTGCCGATGGAGACACTGAAACTTGCACGTCAGGCGGTTGCCAAGCTCAAAGCCAAACAAGGTGTGGTTCCTCAAGTTCAACCAAAGGGGAAGAAAAAAGAAGTCCAGCCAAAAAAGAAGAAAATTCGCTCTGCTGCAGATATCCCTGCTGGCGAGTTAGAGATATTCCTTGGGGTCAGGATCGCCTGCTCACGGAGGGTCTGGCCTGAAAATGGGGGGAGATGAGAACTTGACCCCGCCTAGGGCCTCCATGGCGCTGCGCCCTGATGACTCAGTTGATGGCGAAATGTTAGTAAATAATGCTTCTGATGATGGAGAGCCTCAGGCGACAGCTGGTGCGCGAGATTCTCCTCCTCCTCCTGTTGAGATCCCCGTAGGCAGGGCCTCAAATTGTCAAAGAGGGACCTTGACTGTGGGTTTCCAAATGTTGGGCGACCAAAGATGGTTGTGCCAGAGTGAGCCGATCGCTAGGCATTCATGGATTGCACCCAAGTGGTTATTGGCCGCATCTTAGGGATGTAGGAGATCACCCTTGCTATTGACAGCCGCTGCTCCTCGCATGATGTTCGCCTTGAAGAAATGAGGAATAAGGTAGATGATCTGACTGCTGAGGTTGGACGCCTTGGCAAAGATGTTGCTGAAGGAAAGAAAACGAACAGGTCTTTGACCGCCCAGTTGAAGAAGGCGGATGGAGAGGTGAAGCGCTTGACCTCCGAGAAGGATGACCTAATGAAGTCGCTGGAGGAGTCTAAGAAGGAGAAGGCGACCAGATAGTTGAGCGCCTAGCAGGTGGTGGGGTGGTGGTAATTGAGAGGGGCCCTGACTCTGATTCTGATGAGGAAGAGGAGAATGGCGATGCTGTTGTTGTCGGTGTGGAGAACCCTCTTCAATCTGCAGGGGTGGACGTCGTAGGCCTACAGGCGGGTAGTGATGCTGTCACTGTTGGCGTGGCTGAGCCAAATCCGGACACTTTAGCAGAGGCGACCCCTGCAGTAGACCAACCCCTTTGAGACGGGCGTCTTCATCAGACTTTTGAGACCAACCCCTTTGAGCTGGGCGTCTTCATCAGACTTTTTTATTTCTTTATTTTCTAATGGTTGGCACGCCAACAATTAACCTTATCTTTTAATCTATGGTTGGTATGTCAGCCGCAGCGTTGTAATCCTTTCAAATTACTTAATCAATGTAGTAACGCCTCTGCTTGATACGCGCCTTTGTTCAATTTTTCTTTAATCAAGTGTTTGTTTCTTCTTGCAATTGTAACTTAGCTGATTAAAACCTTTCCAATACTCATCATTTTACTTCTTCGTTAGGCGGGGTGAGGCTTACCCCGCCACTTTGATGTTGGCTGGGGGTGAGAACCTTCCTAGTCGAACGTTTGGTCGGGGTGAGAACCATCCCATTAGTTTGGCGTTGGTTGGGGGTGAGAACCGTCCCAATCCAACTATGACGGGGGTGAGAACCATCCCATTAGTTTGGCGTTGGCTGGGGGTGAGAACCGTCCCAGTCCAACTATGGCGGGGGTGAGAACCATCCCGTTAGCTTGGCATTGCTGGGGGTGACAACCATCCCAGTTTAACTATGGTTGGGGTGAGAACCATCCCGTTAGCTTGGCGTTTGCTGGGGGTGACAACTGTCCCAGTCCAACTATAGCGGGGGTGAGAACCATCCCGTTAGCTTGGCGTTGGCTGGGGGTGAGAACCATCCCAGTCCAACTACGGCGGGGGTGAGAACCATCCCGTTAGCTTGGCGTTGGCTGGGGGTGAGAACCATCCCAGTCCAACTATAGCGGGGGTGAGAACCATCCCGTTAGTTTGGCGATGGCTGCGGGTGACAACCATCCCAGTCTAACTATGGCGGGGCTGAGAACCATCCCGTTAGTTTATCATGCGACTTTAACAAAGAGTTGGTAAATTAGCGATTGTATTTATCGGAAATGTGAAACTCTGCCTCGTTAAAAACCTTTCCCAGTAAAACCCATTGGGACAAAAACATGGGAAAGGAAAAGAGTGTAGGAAGTGCTACATGGTAGTTTAACTATAATACTTCTTAAGCTTATCTGCTTTCCACGCCCTCTGTATGGCTTTTCCCCCAAGTGTCTCTAGGGAGTAAGTTCATTTCCCCAGTTTGTTAGCTATCCGGTAAGTGGGGTGAGCTTTCCTTCTCGGGCGTTCTTGTTGCCTATGTCTGCTTTCTAAGAACTAAATCTTTTTCTTCAAAATTTCGGGAAATGACTTTCTTGTTGTAATAAGTGGCTGACTTTTCCTTTGAAAGGCGGTCAGATTGAGCGGCAAACCCTCTGAGTTCGTCCAACAGGTCCAAAGCTTCATTCAGATTTTGAGTGTTGGCGACCTCGGTAACGTGTTCCCGTCGCCAGGAGGGTTCGCCGACTTCAACGAGAATCATGGCTTCAGTGCCGTAAGTTAGTCTGAAAGGCGTCTCCTTAGTGGAAGATTGGGCGGTTATCTTTGTTAGTATATGGGTGTCCTAGAGACAATCTTTTGATTAAATAAGGACATTAAATGTAGACCTCTATTGTCGCAAATAAATAATAAGCACTCTTTATCCTATTTCGTATTATGTCTCGATATTACTGTTAATATTATATATGAGTAACTAGATAAACCCCTTGGAATAGAACAGATATCTCTTGAGTATTTGTGATGAGATCACAATCATGAGGATTCAAGGATACCGCACGTTTATTCCTAATTTTATGTTCCTAGTCTAGAGACACTGAGAATGGGGATCAGTGATCTCGGGTAAGACTAGCACGACTTATCTACTTGTATTCGGATGCAAGGTAAAGACCTCATGAGCTACAAATATGGAGATGTCTTAGCTAAAGTCGTGGGTGGACCTATAAGGGTATAGCTCGCACTGAACAGACCAACAAAAGAGACTCTATGAGGAAATCTCACAAAGAGTATCATTAGAGTAGTCTCTTTATATTTGGGTATGTCTTTCCTTAGACCAGAAGTTATTACCTAGACTGTGTTCTAGAAGGCATGCTTTGACTGTATACCTCGTCTGCCTGAAACATGGAGACTCATAGGTATACTGTTGGGCTTGTCCTGAAAGAGCATAGGGCTAGGGTGATAAGCTGAAGGAATTCATCAAATCTCTGTGAGAGATTAGGTTATCTGTAAACCGGAGAAATCGAGATGACATTTACAGGGACTCAGGAATCTATGCATAGTAAAAGAGATCATGAGATGATCTGCCTTTAGAGTCAGTAAATTGAAGATTCTCTATTTCGAATAAAGCTTACCCTAAACCGCAAGGGTTGATACGTTTCCTTACCCTAGGTTTTATGGGAAGGTAACCGAGACGAAAGGAAACACATACGACAACCAAATATGTGTAATAGGATGATCAAGTCATTAATCTAACTAGTTCTGGGGCAACAAAGCATTGCTAGTGCTCTGTGTTGTCATTAGATGGGTTGTGGGCTTATTGGGCCCAAACCCATTTATGTCAGTGGCTATGTTGGACCTAATGGGTCACACGCTAACACCCAATTGTATAGATGAACTAGCATTAAAGGTATTGGGCCTAATAATGGTCATTAGTCCAAGAAGTAGTTTGGAAGTCCACCTTGAGGGTGGAGGGCGCATGGATCATAGTAATGGGCTTGGGTAGTCCAAGACACTACTAATTAATTTAATTGGTTAAATTAATTATCAAACATTTAAATTTTGAAATTTGGAATTTGAATTTTGAAATTTGAATTTTGAATTTGAATTTTGAAATTCGAATTTTGAATTTGAAATTTGAAATTTGAAATTTGAATTTTGAAATTTGAAATTTGAATTTTGAATTCGAATTTTGAAATTGGAATTTTGAATTTTGAATTTTGAATTTGAATTTTGAATTTGAATGTTTGAAAGTTTGAATTTGAATGTTTGAATATTCGAATTTAAATATTTGAATTCAACTTTGAATTGGCTATGAAAAGTTGTTTCATAACAAAAAGGATAAGATAAGATCTTGTTGGAACAAATCACTAGTATCAAGAGGAGATCTTTTGTACAAGATCCAAGAAGATTGGGGCACTGATTTTGGCTGTTGGTGAGTGTCATTTAGTCATCAAAATCAGCTCCAAAAGATACGGTATGTTGGGAGAATATTTGAGTGAGTTGATTCAAGTTTGAATGCAATTACTCAAACGTATCTGGACTCCTTTTGGGACTGAATGGGGCGCACAGTATGAGTGATCATGTGATGACCATCAGGTCAGAATCTTGATTAGATAAAGATCTTATCTCATAAGGATTCAATGGAGAGGTTGTTTGGAGTTTTGAATTGCAACAACTCCTTTATCTCCTCATTTGTTGTGCGCCACTTTCATGGGATTTTGAAGTGAAAAATCTGATTTCACTTATTTATTCCCTCACTCTCTTGTGCTATATATAAGTGTGTTCCTCCTTAGGGTTTTTAAATGAAAAAAGACCTAGCCATTCTCTCCTCCTTCCATGCGCCACCTTGTGAGGTTTTCTCTTTGAAAACATCATTTTTCTAAACAAACACATTTTCCTAGCCTCCTCTGATAAGCCTAAAAGGGAAATATGTGAATGTTTTCTCAATACCATGATGTATGGCCGAAATGTATGCCATAGAATATGACTTATGCATGAAAACAATTAGTAAAAATTATCTCCTAGGCATTTTCATCCTCAGAGTGCCGAACCTATGACATGAAGAATATTAAAGCTTAGATCTTTTAATTTTAGAACCATGTACTAAGGTTGAATATGTGACTAGGACAAACCAAAGCTTGAAAAGAGATCCAAGATACTAGGACCTTCATTTGGCCGAATCCATCACCTACGGGAAGAATTTACAAAGCGAAAAAGAGTAAGTGATTTATGGTTGTTGAAGCGGCTACCCTATGGTTGCTACCCCTTTATGTTAAAGTGAGGTTTGACTGCAATATGTTATATGATGCATTACATGATATGTTTGGTTGTTTGGAACTAATGTTTATTCATGCAAGTTTTGTAAGATGGCCTGTGCACTAATACCACAGAGGCAACCTGACGAGGACCCTGGGTATTCGTCCATAAGACCATGGAAAGTAATTGCCATGGCAGGATTGGTATGATGATATGAAAGCATGATTATTTTCCAAACTATGTTTCCAATGTTTTGCCATTCTATTATTGTACATGTTATTATGTGACTATTGCAGGAGTAAGCATCATGGTTTGGAGGTTGCTCCAACTGTGAGTCCTTACTGAGACCCCCAATCTCACCCCTCTTTGGGGAAACCCACTTTCAGGTAAAAATGACCAAATGGGTAAGGCATGGAAAGAGGTTGGTACGAGTTGAAGAGGAACCTGCGCAGCCATGTGCAGATAAAGTTGATAATACACCATCCCTTGTAGATAGAGTTTTTAATCTAATATTTGAAGGAAAGCGGGAATTGGCAAACTATATTATGGATCAGGAAATGGAATCCCTATGGATTGAGGTTGCACCTTACTAAAGATGCACTAAAGATTTTAATTTGGATGACTGTAATAGACTATGCCACTTAGACTATTTTGAACAATTTATATGCGTTGAAGTACGATATTTTGGATGTTTATGTTTTATGAACTATGAAATTAGTAGGAAAGATTAAGTAACATAAGTTACTATCCGCATAAGACACTTAAGTAACTACCTACTGGGTAGTAGTCAACACTAAAATTATGATCATGTAAGTGAGCCCCTAAAATAACGCATAAGTATAAGCAGAGTGACCAAGTAAAGATTAACTTGTAAGTAGACCGTAGACAAAGAAAAAGAGAAACTCATGACTAGAGGAATAGATAAGCTAGGGAAAAGAACGAAATTAATTCCCATTAGTAAATCTTAAGTTAACCACGCTTAAGTACATGGATTCCGCGCATTGAATGTCAAGAAATGTTACACCTTTGATGGCCTTATTAAGGGTGTTACATTTTTATGGTATCAGAGCAAATTTCTGATCTTTAGGATGAGAATTACACTCTAACTCCTTTATTTTACCTGTAACATATGTGCAGCATTATGCCTCCACGTAGGGTACCTACTCGCAGTAACCCGCAAGGACACGAGGACATACAAGGCCAGATTAACACCTTACGGGACACCATTACCCAGATGCAGACTAATGCAGGGGAAATGTTTCAAAATATTTTGAATGAAATCAGGCGCCACCCTCACAATGCGACCAATAATAATAACGTCGCAAGTGGCTCAGGCACTGGAGGAACCGGTAGTGGTGGACCCCAACCGCAGCCAGAACATGGAGCGGCTGGCCAAAATAATCAAGATCTGCTGCTGACATTTAGGAAGCACAAGCCGCCCTCCTTTCAAGGAGGACACGATCCAATAGTAGCTGTGCAGTGGCTTCAGGCCATGGACAAAATATTCTGAGTGGTTCAATGCACCGATGATCAAAAGGTGTTGTTCTCAGTGTATATGTTGGAAAGAGACGCCCATCATTGGTGGGCTAATGCGTCCCAACCCTTGGTGATGCAAAATGTGGCAATTTCGTGGACCATGTTCGAAGAAATGTTCTTGGAGAAGTATTTCCCGATGTCAATCCGGGATAGCAAGCAAGGCGAGTTTGATCGACTCGTGTAAGGAACCATGACGGTGGATCAGTATCATGCTAAATTCAACGAACTATTCCGACTGGCAACTTACCGAGGAACTATGCCCATGCCAGACTTTCTGGTAGCGAAATTTCAAAGGGGTTTATTCGCTAGGATTGCGGAACTGGTAGCTTGCAACGAACCCTGTGACCTAGCCACCCTGGTGAACATATGTAGAAAGGTGGAAGCAATAGGATTGCAAGCAAGGAAGCTTGCAGAAACCAGCGGATCTGGAACCAAAGCTCCAATGGCTAAGAATGGGAAATGGAGAGGAAAACGCGAAGGCAGACCGTGGCAGCCCAGGCATGATGGTAACAAGTTCAAGAGGCCCGGGAATCCTCGAGGAAATGGCAACAGGGCTCCCAATTGCCCCAAATGTAAGAAGGCCCATTTCGGCAACTATTCGAATGGGTCGACACAATGTTACAAGTGCAGCCAAGAAGGACACTTCATCAAAGATTGTCCACAATGGGGAGAACAACAGACAGCCGCAGAGGCGCCAAGAGTGGGCAGAGTTTACACGCTGGATCAACATGTGGCGGACCAGGCGGCCGAACTAGTTAAAGGTACGATCAATATATGTGATGAAGAACTATCTGTTTTATTTGACTCTGGTGCGACCAATTCCTTCATTGCTGATTATGTGGCAAAAGCCTTTAACCTAACTATGAGCCCAATGCAAGTCACCTCTGCAACGGGGGAAGTGACAGTGTCTCACTTCATATGTAGAAGTGTAGAATTCAGATACAAAGGAAAGAAATACAACCAGGACTTCATAATCCTCCCCTTAGCCAAACTGAACCTGATTTTGGGAATGGATTGGCTGGCCAAACAACACGTAGTAATTGATTGTAGCAGCCGAAGTATAATAGTCGGCGGGGACATGATGGGGACCCCACTCCCCAATACTCCACCGGTCGAATCGGGAGATTGCATTCTCATGCTAATAGCAGGTCTAGTAGGTGCGGGCGAGATCCCGTTGATGAACATTCCCGTGGTCAAAGAATTCGAGGATGTATTTCCTGACGACATTACCACCTTTCCCCCTGAAAGGGAAGTGGAGTTTTCTATTGAACTTATTTCCGGGACTGGACCAATCTCAATTGCACCCTACCGTATGTCTCCCCTTGAATTGGTAGAATTGAAGAAGCAATTAGAAGACCTACTAGGGAAGAATTTCATCCGACCCAGTGTATCCCCGTGGGGAGCACCAGTTCTATTCGTAAAGAAGAAGGACGGATCAATGAGACTTTGCACAGACTATCGGCAACTCAACAAGGTGACTGTCAAGAACAAATACCCATTGCCTCGTATCGAGGACTTAATTGATCAGTTAAGAGGTGCAAAGGTGTTTTCGAAGATTGATCTTCGATCAGGATATCATCAGATCCGGATCAAACCGGAGGACATCCCGAAGACAGCTTTCAGATCAAGATACGGGCACTATGAGTACTTGGTCATTCCCTTCGGATTGACTAATGCCCCGGCAGTATTCATGAGCTACATGAACCAGATTTTCCAACCTTACTTGGATCGATTCGTGGTCGTATTCATCGATGACATACTGATATACTCGAAGAGCAAAGAGGAGCATGAAGAACACTTGAGAATTGTGCTACAAGTATTGCGGGAGAAACAATTGTATGCGAAACCATCAAAGTGTGAATTCTGGTTGCCAGAGATTCAGTTTCTGGGACATGTAATCTCAGAGAAAGGAGTAGCAGTGGATCCTAGCAAGATTGAAGCAGTAGTGGATTGGGAACGACCAAAGACTGTCACAGAGATAAGGAGCTTCCTTGGACTAGCAGGATACTATCGGAGATTCATTGAAGGATTCTCAAAGCGGGTATTGCCACTTACCCGATTGACAAGAAAGCAGGTCCCTTTTGTGTGGACCGAGGAATGTGAAGCTTGTTTCCAAGAGTTAAAGAGAATGTTGACTACAACTCCAGTACTGACACTGCCAGACCCGGAGGAACCATTTGAGGTATACTGTGATGCCTCCAAGATAGGCTTGGGATGTGTACTGATGCAGCATGGCAGAGTATATCTATGGACTTCGTAACCAGCCTACCCAGAACTCAAGCAGGCTATGATGCCATCTGGGTAGTGGTCGACAGATTGACCAAATCAGCACACTTTATACCGGTGAAAGGAACTTACATGACAGAGAAGTTGGCTCAGATTTATGTAAAAGAGATTGTAAGGTTACATGGCGTCCCTGAAAGCATAATCAGTGATCGGGATCCTAAGTTTACGTCCCGATTATGGTCTTCATTACAGCAGACGTTTGGGACCCAACTGCGATTGAGCACGGCATACCACCCCCAAACAGATGGGCAGACAGAAAGAACAATACAAACACTTGAGGACATGTTAAGAGCCTGCGCTTTAGAGAAGGAAGGTTGTTGGGATCAGTATCTGCCATTGGCAGAATTCTCTTATAATAACAGTCATCATGCCAGTATCGGTATGGCCCCGTATGAAGCACTTTATGGAAGAAGGTGTCGTACACCTGTATGCTGGGAAGAAGTGGGCGACAGAGAAATGTTCGGGCCGGACATGGTGAAAGAAACGACAAAGCAGATTAAGATGATCCGCGACAGGTTGCGGAAAGCCCAAGATCGGCAGAAAAGTTATTATGACTTGAAGCACCGACCCCTAGAATTTGAAGTAGGGGATCATGTGTTCATCAAGCTCTCCCCTGTTACTGGTGTTGGTAGAGCTCTCATTGTAAAGAAGTTAAGCCCACGCTATATCGGTCCCTATCAGATTCTGAAAAGGGTAGGACCGGTAGCCTATCAGTTAGCATTACCACCCAATCTGGCAAATCTTCACGATGTATTCCATGTAAGCCAGTTGAAGAAGTATTTAGCGGATCCCTCACATATTGTGTTACCGGATGTTGTGGAAGTAAGACCCAACTTGAAGATTCCGGTAATACCTTACAAGATTCTAGACAGAGAAGAGAAGCGCCTTCGCAGCAAGGTGATACCAATGGTAAAGGTACAATGGCAAGGAAGGACTCCCGAAGAGGCAACCTGGGAGCGAGAAGACGAGATCCGACAGAAGTATCCCGACTTAGAATGTTTGTAATTTTCGGGACGAAAATTTTATTAGGTAGGGTGGATGTAATAACCCAAAAATCATGTACTCGAAATTAGCCTAATGAAATGAAATGAAAAAGGATCAAGTCCATATTCAGTGAACGAGTAGCTTTGAATAAGCAACATTAGTCCTAAGTTAGAACCCACTTTAACTAAGATAATTAATAACTTAGCCCAATGGGGTTTAAAGCCCAAATAAAGTTAAAGCCCAACCTACTTAAGAATATAACTAAGTTAAAGGATTTAAGCCCAAAGCAATGCAAGCCCATTCTATAAGAAATGGCCCAATTAGTATCTAGACCAGGATCCAAGCCCACACCACCTAGTCTTGACCCAATTACAAATGGTCCAACACTTATTAACTTAATGGGCCAAGACACTCACCAAGCCCAACCCAATTCAAAGGAACAACCCTAGATGAGGTGTCATCACATGATTGGAGGAATTTGAATGAGCTCCATCTTCCCTACAATGGCAAACTCGGCCATGTCAAGAAGAAAAGGGAATGGTGTTGCTTTCCACACTCCCTAGGCGCCACTTAAGGAAAGAATGGACAAGTAAGAGCTTGAGTAAGACACACTCCAAGCCTTAACCATGCATGTGACCTTCTCCAAAAAGCAACTCACCTTTTCTCCTTACACACCTTAGAGGGTGCACTCATGACAAGGAAAAGGGAAACTTTCTTCTCCCACACTCCAAGCTATGCATGACACATCAAAGACTCATGAACCCAATACTTTCCTTATTCATGATTAAAAAGTAGATCCATTTTTCCCCTCCCCCTAGGCGAAATTGCCATCATGAAAGGAGTCAAGAGCATGACTTGTCTTACACACTCTATATTGAGTGTTGCACACTCAAAGCTACCTTATTCAACCTCCCTGCATTGGGAAGAACACCATGACACCTTAAGCTCCCACCCTCCCTCTTTATGCGAACCCCTCATCACTTGGTTCATGACATGGAGCTTACTTGTTTTACACACCACACATTGAGTACCCTACACAACCATGACACACGCTAACCCATGATTCCTTATTGGTGAATTGAAGTTGAACTTTGCTTTCTCTACCCTTGGCGTGAGATGCAAGAAGGAAACCCTCAAAATCCCTTCCTCCCCTAGATCCACGTGAAAGGCTTCATGGAAAGGAGATGGAGTATAGAACACTCATGCATGATTATCTCTCCTCCCCATGCGCACACCTCCCCAAAGGACCAAGGAGAATAAGTGACTTATATGACACCTTGAGTGTCCTACACTCTACACACTCTCATTACCCCCTCCCCATGCTTATGATAACTTTGAACAAGGTGAGGAGACTTGCTTACCCCACACTCAACCAAGACCTAGCCTATCCTATCCTAGGCATGATGATTAGGGAGACTTGAATAAAAAGGTGTACAAACAAAGGCCTCTCCCCTTCTTAGCCGTACACTACCTAAAGAACCAAAGCAAGGACACACTCCCTCACTTCTAGCGTCGGCCACCCACTCATAAACAAGAAACAAGTAAACCAACATCTTTCCTCTCCTCTTAGACTTACGTAAAGAGAGATTAAGAAGTGGTTGGAAGCAACTCTCAATCCTAGAAGACTACTTGAAGATCAAGTTGGAGTTATAATTTAGACATCATCTTTGAGGTAAGATTTCATGAGCCCTTCATCCCTTCAAGTGAGTAGAATGAACTCTAACTAGTTTATATGACTAGATCTTGGACTAATAAAGCCATGCATGCATCTTTCATCTTTAAAATCACCTCTTAAGTATATCATCTCTAAATGGCCGAACCTCAATGGTATGCATGCACCCTCTAAATGTTCACAATATGTACTAAGCAACCTAACCCTAAATGGTCGAATCTATATGTACCCTACTAGATATTGAATATGTTCTTTAAGGTAATATGAAAAGTGTTGAAGTAGATGTTTTTAAACAACATGTAGGAAAGCATTACTTGAAGAATCACCACCTAAATGGCATTAACCCTAAATGGCCGAACTTGATGAGTATTAAACCCAGGAACATGTTATCAAAATTATCCCTAGGTATGCACCCTCTAAATGGCCGAACCCTAATAAGCCTAAAAGGGAAATATGTGAAGGTTTTCTTAATACCATGATGTATGGCCGAAATGTATGCCATAGAATATGACTTATGAAATCAAAGATGTAAAAATAATCTCCTAGGCATTTTGACACAACCTGAAGGCTTTGAAATCAAAGATCAGGAGCATATGGTATGCAAATTACAAAGGTCGATATATGGGCTAAAGCAAGCATCAAGGAGTTGGAATATTTGTTTTGATGAAGTCGTTAAGAGTAACGGTTTTATCAAGAACGAGGATGAACCTTGTGTTTACAAGAAGGTTAGTGGGAGTAATGTCGTCTTCCTAGTACTTTATGTAGATGACATATTGTTGATAGGAAATGACATCCCCACATTACAAATAACGAAAGAGTGGCTTTCAAAAAGCTTCACCGTGAAGGATTTGGGAGAAGCGGCCTTTATACTTGGTATTAAGATCTATAGAGATAGATCCAAGAGGCTGCTGGGTTTATCTCAATCCATGTATGTTGACAAAATGTTAAAAAGGTTTAGCATGGAAGGATCGAAAATGGGTTTTCTTCCTATCAGTCATGGGGTACATCTTTCAAAGGCTATGTGTCCTAAGTCACAGCCTGAGAAGGATCGAATGAGTGGAATTCCATACGCTTCGACTATTGGATCCATCATGTATGCCATGATATGTACGAGACCAGATGTTTCGTATGCTTTGAGCATTACGAGCAGATACCAGTCTGACCCTGGAGAGGGTCACTGGACAGCAGTCAAGACCATCCTTAAGTACTTAAGAAGAACTAAGGATGTGTTTCTGGTCTATGGTGGGGTTGATGAGCTAACAGTGAAAGGGTTCACTGATGCTAGCTTTCAGAGTGACAAAGATGACTGCAAGTCACAGTCAGGGTTCGTATTCACCTTAAATGGTGGGGCAGTATCTTGGAAGAGTTCCAAGCAAGAGACAACAGCAGATTCAACAACAGAAGCTGAATACATAGCTGCTTCAGAAGCGGCTAAGGAGGCCGTGTGGATCAAGAAGTTCATATCTGAACTAAGGGTGGTTCCAAGCGTGGATGAGCCCATACAGTTGCTTGGCGACAACACAGGAGCCATTGCGCAGTCAAAGGAACTTAGGTCTCATCAAAGATCTAAACACGTGCTCCGCAGATATCACCTGATTAGAGAAATCATTGATAGAATAGATGTAAAGATAGATTATGTTCCCACAGATGATAACCTGGCCGATTATCTGACAAAGGTTGTTTCTCAGAGAAAACATGATAGTCATTATAAGGCTTTGGGTATACGACTTAGGTCTGATTGGCTCTAGGCCAAGTGGGAGCTTGTTAGTATATGGGTGTCCTAGAGACAATCTTTTGATTAAATAAGGACATTAAATGTAGACCGTTATTGTCGCAAATAAATAATAAGCACTCTTTATCTTGTTTCATATTATGTCTCGATATTACTGTTAATATTATATATGAGTAACTGGATAAACCCCTTGGAATAGAACATGTATCTCTTGAGTATTTGTGATGAGATCACAATCATGAGGATTCAAGGATACCGCACGTTTATTACTAATTTTATGTTCCTAGTCTAGAGACACTGAGAATGGGGATCAGTGATATCGGGTAAGACTAGCATGACTTATCTACTTGTATTCGGATGCAAGGTAAAGACCTCATGAGCTACAGATATGGAGATGTCTTAGCTAAAGTCGTGGGTGGACCTATAAGGGTATAGCTCGCACTGAACAGACCCACAAAAGAGACTCTATGAGGAAATCTCACAGAGAGAATAATTAGAGTAGTCTCTTTATATTTGGGTATGTCTTTCCTTAGACCAGAAGTTATGACCTAGACTGTGTTCTAGAAGGCATGCTTTGACTGTATACCTCGTCTGCCTGAAAAATGGAGACTCATAGGTATACTGTTAGGCTTGCCCTGAAAGAGCATAGGGCTAGGGTGATAAGCTGAAGGAATTCGTCAAATCTCTGTGAGAGATTAGGTTATCTGTAAACCGGAGAAATCGAGATGACATTTACAGGGACTCGGGAATCTATGCATAGTAAAAGAGATCATGAGATGATCTGCCTTTAGAGTCAGTAAATTGAAGATTCCCTATTTCGAATAAAGCTTACCCTAAACCGTAAGAGTTGATACGTTTCCTTACCCTAGGTTTTATGGGAAGGTAATCGAGACGAAAGGAAACACATACGACAACCAAATATGTGTAATAGGATGATCAAGTCATTAATCTAACTAGTTCTGGGGCAACAAAGCATTGCTAGTGCTCTGTGTTGTCATTAGATGGGTTGTGGGCTTATTGGGCCCAAACCCATTTATGTCAGTGGCTATGTTGGACCTAATGGGTCACACGCTAACACCCAATTGTATAGATGAACTAGCATTAAAGGTATTGGGCCTAATAATGGTCATTAGTCCAAGAAGTAGTTTGGAAGTCCACCTTGAGGGTGGAGGGCGCATGGATCACAGTAATTGGCTTGGATAGTCCAAGACACTACTAATTAATTTAATTGGTTAAATTAATTATCAAACATTTAAATTTTGAAATTTGGAATTTGAATTTTGAAATTTGAATTTTGAATTTGAATTTGAAATTCGAATTTTGAAATTGAAATTTGAAATTTGAATTTGGAAATTTGAATTTTGAATTTGAATTTTGAATTTTGAAATTTGAAATTTGAATTTTGAATTTGAATGTTTGAAAGTTTGAGTTTGAATGCTTGAATATTCGAATTTAAATATTTGAATTCAAATTTGAATTGGCTATGAAAAGTTGTTTCATAACAAAAAGGATAAGATAAGATCTTGTTGGAACAAATCACTAGTATCAAGAGGAGATCTTTTGGACAAGATCCAAGAAGATTTGGGCGATGATTTTGGCTGTACGTGAGTGTCATTTAGTCATCAAAATCAGCTCCAAAATATACGGTCTGTTGGGAGAATATTTGAGTGAGTTGATTCACGTTTGAATGCAACTACTCAAACGTATCTGGACTCCTTTTGGGACTGAATGGGGCGCACAGTATGAGTGATCATGTGATGACCATCAGGTCAGAATCTTGATTAGATAAATATCTTATCTCATAAGGATTCAATGGAGAGGTTGTTTGGAGTTTTGAATTGCAACAACTCCTTTATCTCCTCATTTGTTGTGCGCCGCTTTCATGGGATTTTGAAGTGAAAAATCTGATTTCACTTATTTATTCCCTCACTCTCTTGTGCTATATATAAGTGTGTTCCTCCTTAGGGTTTTTAAATGAAAAAAGACCTAGCCATTCTCTCCTCCTTCCATGCGCCACCTTGTGAGGTTTTCTCTCTGAAAACATCACTCTTCTAAACACATTTGCCTAGCCTCCTCTTTCATACATTGAGCGCATAGCAAGCCTCATTGTGGTGATCAATTGGTGGTTCTACAAGAAGGAGTTCTTGCATCTAGACGCGGGTGGTGTGGATGAACGTTAGAGGGTTTGAACCCTTCAAACCTGACCTTGATCATCCTGAAGTTTCACGAACAAAGGTATAATATACGTCTTAAAGCATGTATCTTGATGTGCATGTGTGTTCCGCTAGCAAAAATTTTTGTTTTTCCCTATCACATGCCTCGAACTTCAAGGTCATTTTACTTTCAGTCTTGTATCCCCACAGGACGTTGTCGAGGTTGTCTCTCCATGCCCCCTTGTGTGCTTCCAGTTTCTTCTTAATTCCGTTAGCCAGCATTTTGCTGGCCGACTCCACTAAGCCGTTGGATTGGGGGTGTTCAACTGCGGCAAAGTGATGTCGGATCTGCAGACTGCTCATTAACTCACGGAATTTGGCGTCGGTGAATTGGGTACCATTATCTGTAATGACTTCTGCCGGAATACCGAAGCGGTAGACAATGCTTCTCCAAAAGAACTTCCTCTCTTTCTGAGATGTAATTGTGGCCAAGGGTTCTACCTCTACCCACTTGGTAAAGTAGTCAATGGCGATAATTAACCATTGGACCCGGCCATCCGCCATGGGAAAGGGACCCAGAATGTCGATTCCCCACTTGTAGAAAGGCCATGGTGAGGTGATTGACGTCAATTCTTCAGGTGGAGCTTTGTGTATATCGGCAAACCTCTGGCATTTTTCACATTTTTTGACATGCTCATGGGCGTCACGCTCCATGGTTGGCCAATAAAATCCAGCTCTTAGTGCTTTCTTTGCTAGCGAGTGACCGCCCATGTGGTGGCCGTTGATTCCTTCATGAATTTCTTCTAAAACGTACTGAACATCTCCGGGGTTCAAACATTTCAGGAGTGGGGTTGAGAGTCCTCGCTTGTACAATCGCCCTTGTACCGTGTAGAAATGGGCACTTCTTCGTACAATCTTTCTAGCTTCCCTTTGGTCGAAAGGTAGGACCCTCTCAGCCAAGTAGTTGACAATGGGCGTGATCCAGGTCTCTTCGGCGACTTCAGGGTTTGACTCTCAAATGCTCATGACTATGCATGGGTTAGGCATATTGTGTTGGAACACAGAATGATTGTTACCTGGGCTTTTGGTGCTCGCCAACTTGGCGAGAATATCTGCCTTGGTGTTTTCAGAACGTCTGATATGCTCCACCTCGACATTTTTGAAGCTTTGGATTAACTCTTTAACCTTCTCTAAGTACCTGCACATTAATGGTCCTTTGGTTTGGTATTCACCAGAGATCTGAAATGTTACTAACTGGGAGTCACTGAAGACTTTGAGGCATCTGGCGCCCATCTCTTTTGCTTGAATTAGGCCAGCAATCATGGCCTCATATTCCACCTGGTTGTTTGTGGTATTGAATTCAAAAGACAGGGAATGTTCGACAGCAACACCGTCTGGATTTTCAACTATCATTCCTGCACCAGAGCCTTTGGCGTTTGATGAGCCATCAACATATAGTTTCCATATCGCCGATATCAGCGTCCCAACGTCTGGGCACTGGGTGAGGAACTTTGTGTCATTTCGGCAATGAAATTTATGAGGGCTTGAGCTTTGATGGCGGTTCTTGGCTCATAATTGATCTGGTATTCTGAGAGCTCAATCGCCTAGGACATCATTCGTCCTGCGAGGTCAGGCTTGTGCAAGACTTGGCAGATGGGTTGATTGGTTCTGACAGTGATGGGGTGGCACTAGAAGTACGGCCTCAGCCTTTGTGCCGTGAAAATAGGTGTGAAGGCGACCTTTTCAACTTGCTGATACCACAGCTCAGCCCTTGCAGCACTTTGCTGATGAAGTAAACCAGCTTTTGGCCTTCCTCCTTTGGCTCTCTGACCAACGTCGCGCTGATGGCCTCAGTGCCAACTGCGCGGTATAAATACAGAGTTTCAATGACTGTTGAACCTCCTTGACTGTTTGCGGGCTTTGCATTTCGATGACCGCTTTGCACTTATCAGGGTTGACCTCTATGCCTCTCTCGGTTAGCATGAAGCCTAGAAATTTGCCCACCGGAACGCCAAAAGCACACTTACTCGGGTAGAGTCGCATGTTGTATTTTTGCAACCTATCGAACACGCCCTGATGATGCGTCAAGTGTTGTTCTGGCGTTTGCGATTTGGCAATCATATCATCAGTATAGACTTCCACGTTGTCTCCAATCAAGTCTTTGAACACTTCATTCATCATTCGCTGGTACATGGCGCCCGCATTCTTCAGGCCAAAGGGCATCATAGTATAACAGTAATTGGCGTTCTGGGTGATGAACGCTGTCTTGATTTGATCCTCTTCTAGTAATAGAATTTGATTGTAACTAGAGTAAGCATCCATGAATGAGAGTATCTTGAAACTGGATGCATTATCCACCAGCTGATCAATGCTTGGAAATGGATAAGCATCCTTGGGGCATACCTTGTTTAGGTCGGTATAATTGACGCACATCCTCCACGCCCCACTGGGCTTTTTGACCAATACCGGGTTGGAGAGCTAGGTTGTATATTTGACTTTTTTTTAAGAAGTCAGCGTCATGGAGCCTTTCCACTTCCTCGTCGATTACCTTTTGGCGATCCGGGCCAAACTTCCTCTTCTTCTGCGCGACGGTCTTTGCTTTGGGATCTATGGACAACTGGTGGCAGCACACTTCAGGATCTATACCTGGCATATCAGATGGTTTCTAGGCGAAGAGGTCTCTGTTACTACGTAGCAGCTTGATCAGCTTACTCTTAATTTCTGGATCAATGATATCGCCCCGATAGTAGTTGTCTGGTGTTCGGCGTCGTCCAAAATGACATGCTCTAATTCTCCGTCTGGCGTGAGCCTGGAATATTCTGCTCGAGGGTCGTCTCTAGCATCGAATTCTACAACAAAACATTGGTCAAGCTCTTTGTTATGTCTGCTAGTATTTTCTTCCATTACCTGTGACGTCACCACTTGGGGGCGTTGGTTGGTCTTTGAAGGTGACCTTAGGTGCTGGTCTCAAAGATATATTATAGCAACTCCTGGCCAAACTTCATCGCGACCTTGTTGTCCCTCGCCACGAACTTCATCGCCAAGTGCGGGTGCGATATGCTTGCTACAAACGCGGCGAGCATCCTTCTACCGAGAATTACGTTGTAAGCTGATTGGGTGTCAAGCACCAGGAACTGGATGTCGGCTGACCTTCATGTGGGAGGCGTTCCCAAAGACAAACGCAGGTTTATCATTCCAAGAGGCTTGGTGGTAGTTGCATTGAAACCTGAAAGTTCACCTGCAACTGGGGTTAAGTTATTAACTGTAAATCCTAACGCCCTGAAACATGGAAAAAATAAGATATCAGCAGAGCTGCCGTGGTCAACAAACACGCAATTGACGCCGAAATTGGCAATTATTGCTTGAATGACAAGAGGGTCATCGTGTCCGGGAAGGACGTCGCCCAAATTGTTGTAATCCCAAACGATTTTAGGCTGGGCAGGACTTGAATCCACTCTTACTTTGCTGATGACTTTACCCGCAACCGCCAAACACTGTTTCAAGTGCCACTTTCGGGCGTTGACTGATTCTCCGCCTCCGCTCAGCCCTCATGAAATCATGTTTATCACCCTGTGCCTGATGCCTGCTGAATCTTCATCATCTCCTTCCAGCCTTCCTCTATTGCTTTGGCTAACCGGCACTCTACGGTCTCGTTGGGAGTCTTCCCTGCGATCTCGCTCGCGGCGAGGTTGATAACCGGGTTGGTTGTTTCTTCTTCGTTCTGGCGACCCGCTACGCGCGCGGTGTTGCCTTCTTGTGCTGGCAGGGCGTGCACCATCACCTCCCCACCTTTGAGCACCGCCCTTAATGAGCTCATCAATCTCATCTTTAAGGTGCCTGCATTCCTCGGTACTGTGGACATTGCTACGGTGGAACTTGCAGTACGCGGCGGCTTCTCTGGTTGGCTACTGATAACACATATTTTGTTACACTTATTTATTACTCTTGGTTGGTATTTTTAAGTTTTATTTGAATTAAATAAAGGTCTTTTGGGTCAAATCAGAATTTTAGATTTTAATTGGGTTTAATTGATTTTCGTCATAATTTTCCAAATTTACACTACTTTTGTATGTTGACCATATCTCACTCTACAGATGTCCGATTGACTCCGTTCTTGTTGTGTTTTGCAGATAATAGATACTGCTACAATCGCTATTTCATCTACTAAAGCCCAATTCGGACGGGAAGATGGTCGCAAACTGAGCCCAAATGGACATGTTTTGCTGGAAATTTATTTTGACGTTTGGACTTGAGTTATAATTTTGAACCCAATGTACATGAGGCTCAGAGCCATTATTTCTCTTTTGTTTCCTTTTATTTTGGGTTGGATTTGTAGAGCCCGAAGCCCAGCTTGATTAGGGGTTAAAAGGGCGAGAGTAGGGACCTTGTGGAGAATCTTTTCCGTTTGAATTTGAATTTTACAGTTTTGAAATTAAGAGAATTTTCATCTTTTCTCCCTCCTCTTTTATGTAATCAACCCAAGGGTTGAGGATTCCATGGTTTAATCCTGAGGACCTGCGCCTCATTTTGAACCAAATTCGTTTCTCTTTCCAACTCGGTTTGACATCGCACGATTGTGGGTGTTCAATCTGAGATATGCGATTGCGTTCTTAGGAAAGAGACTAACCATTGGATTTAATGGTTAGGTTGATTAACCCAATGAACTCAAGTCGAACGGGTTGATACTCCGCGATTGGGTGAATAGACGCGCCGTATTCGACCAAACGCTAAGCGATCGCTTAGAGAGGGTTCTCAATTGGAAATAATGATTCTGATTCAATTGAGATCAATCACTATTTGGTAATTATTTGTCTAATGATGGATATCTTTGGAATCCTAATTCTTGGGTTGATTGCTTTTATTTGATTTTTTTTTCATTTCTGTTTAAATTTACAATCATATTCAAACCCCCCATTTTAGTTTTCGTTTTTTCTTTAATTTCTGTTTCTCCTTATTTTCTCTTTTTATTTAGTTTCCGTTTTTTCTTTAATTTCCGTTTCTCCTTGAGTGACGACTCAGGGTTTTCCACTTTACTGCAAATTTTTTGAACCCTAAATAAAATTAATTTTTAATTTGCGCGAGTTCGACAGCTCGTGTCAAATTTGGCGTCGTTGCTGGGGAGTTTGCATAGTTCTCTATCGTTCTTTACCCTCTTCCTCCTTTTGTTTCTATTATGCAGAAAATTAATCATAGGGAGTGGTGTGATAAGCAGACTGAGAGGATCTTCACATATCGATGGACATTGCTTCAAGCCTTTTTATGAGGGACTCCAGCAGTAGCTTGTGGAGGCACAAATCAGGCTCACTGATGCCACTTACCTTCCCTAAAGAGGATAGGGAGTCTTCTTATCCTTTTTCTTTATTTCCTTTTTCTTTGCATTTTTATTTATTTATTTCAACTTTAATTATCAATAAGTAGATTTTCCTTTTCTCTCTGATAATTGTTGAGTTATACATGGAATGAACTTGGACATATTTATTTTGATAGATTATTCGGATCATGCTTAATTCTTGACTCTTAGATTATATTACTTGTTGACTGATATTGTTATGTTGATTGAGTAATTTGGTTTTACCCTTGTGAGATTTTGGGCCTGTATGAATGGATTACATCTTTTGCCATTCTCTCTTTCCTGTGTGTTTCTGCTCATGATCTTATTCTCTAAAACTTGATCTTGTTCTTTTTGAAACTGCATTTTTCATTTACATGCATGAATATGATAGAGGCATTTTTTCATTTACTTTTCCCTTTATCCAGATAGCCATCCCTTACATTATTATCCCTTGGTGAGCCCCTTTGAGCCTTTATATCCTTTGTTTCTTATGCCACATTACTAACCTAAGTGAAAAACCAATTAATTCCATACCTTGGAGATCTACTGAGCATTGGCTTTCACTGTGATGTTGTGTTTAAGTGTGGGGGTTAGCCCGAGACGTGCAAAAATTTAAGTGTGAGGGGAGACCATCTAATTCTATTTTTTACTGTATTGATTAAAAAAAAGCAAAAAAAAGTAAAAAAAAAAAAAGCCAAAAACAAAAAACAAAAAAGAGAAAAAGCAAAAAATAAAAAAATAATACTTTTCATTATCTTTGTTTTATTTTCTTAGTGTTGTTCTTAACTTTTGCTCTTGTAGATTTCTGGGGTGTTTAACCTTCTTTCCCATATTTTAAACATAACTTCACCTCAGCCCCATTATAACCCTGCATAAAGCCCTCTTGATTTGTGCATGCATGTGTTAGTAGCAGTGGAGAAGTAGAATTTGAGCAAGCCTATGGTAGAATGATTTTCTTGAGTAGATTTGAGTGATACACTGATTACTTGATACACTTGAGAGAAAAATATTGAGAGCATCCTATAAGGAACCATTTTCGGTATTTGGCTAGTACAGTTGAAATTAGCAGGTCTTGTGATTTGAGATTAGGGAATTTCTGTCCTGATTGGTTAATCTGTTGAAGACTTGTGATCTATGTATATTTTCTGTATACTTGGTAATTGTAAGAAGGGATTGGTTGATCTTAGTCTTTGTTTTCTATTTTAGTTTTTGCCCAGGAGTGCAAAAAGATAAGTGTGGGGGAATTTGATAACACATATTTTGTTACACTTATTTATTACTCTTGGTTGGTATTTTTAGGTTTTATTTGAATTAAATAAAGATCTTTTGGGTCAAATCGGAATTCTAGATTTTAATTGGGTTTAATTGATTTTCGTCATAATTTTCCAGATTTACACTACTTTTGTATTTTGACCATATCTCACTCCGAAGATGTCCGATTGACTCCGTTCTTGTTGCGTTTTGCAGCTAATAGATAGTGTTACAATCTATATTTCATCTACTAAAGCCCAATTCATACGGGAAGATGGTCGAAACATGAGCCCAAGATGGACATGTTTTGCTAGAAATTTATTTTGACGTTTGGACTTAAGTTATAATTTTGAACCCACAGTACATGAGGCCCAGAGCCATTATTTCTGTTTTGTTTCCTTTATTTTGGGTTGGATTTGTAGAGCCCGAAGCCCATCTTGATTCGGGGTTAAAAGGGCGAGAGTTGGGACCTTGTGGATAATCTTTTTCGTTTGAATTTGAATTTTACAGTTTTGAAATTAAGAGAATTTTCGTCTTTTCTCTCTCCTCTTTTATGTAATCAACCCAAGGGTTGAGGATTCCATGGTTGAATCCTGAGGACCTGCGCCTCATTTTGAACCAATTTCTCTTTCCAACTCGGTTTGACATCGCGCGATTGTGGGTGTTCAATATGAGATATGTGATTGCGTTCTTAGGAAAGAGATTAACCATTGGATTTAATGGTTAGGTTGATTAACCCAATGAACTCAAGTCGAACGGGTTGATACTCCGCGATTGCGTGAGTAGACGCGCCATATTCGACCAAACTCTAAGCGATCGCTTAGAAAAGGTTCTCAATTGGAAATAAGGATTCTGATTCAATTAAGATCGATCACGATTTGGTAATTATTTGTCCAATGATGGATATGTTTGGAATCCTAATTCTTGGGTTGATTACTTTTATTTGATTATTCTTTTTTTTCATTTCCGTTTAAATTTATAATCATATTAAAACCCCCCATTTTAGTTTTCGTTTTTTCTTTAATTTCCGTTTCTCCTTATTTTCTCTTTTTATTTAGTTTCCATTTTTATTTGGTTTCCGTTTTCATTTGGTTTCCATTTTAATTTTAATTTTTATAATTGAGCGATTGAGTTCACTGCAAACTCCTGAGAGACGACTCAGGGTTTTCCACTTTACTGCAAATTTTCTGAACCTAAATAAAATTAATTTTTAATTTGCGCGAGTTCGACAGCTCGTGTCAAATTTGGCGCCTTTGCCAGGGAGTTTGCATCGTTCTCTATCGTTCTTTACCCTCTTCCTCCTTTTGTTTCTATTATGCAGAAAATTAATCATAGGGAGTGGTGTGATAAGCAGACTGAGAGGATCTTCACATGTGGATGGACATTGCTTCAAGCCTTTTTTTGAGGGATTGCAGCAGCAGCTTGTGGAGGCACAAATCAGGCTCACTGATACCACTTACCTTCCCTAAGGAGGATAGGGAGTCTTCTTTTCCTTTTTCTTTACTTCCTTTTTCTTTGCATTTTTATTTATTTATTTCAACTTTAATTGTCAATAAGTAGATTTTCCTTTTCTTTCTGATAATTGTTGAGTTATACATGGAATGAACTTGGACATATTTATTTTGATAGATTATTCGGATCATGCTTAATTCTTGACTCTTGGATTATATTACTTGTTCACTGATATTGTTATGCTGATTGCGTAATTTGGTTTTACCCTTGTGAGATTTTGGGCCTGTATGAATGGATTACATCTTTTTCCATTCTCTCTTTCTTGTGTGTTTCTGCTCATGATCTTTATTCTCTAGAACTAGATCTTGTTCTTTTTGAAACTGCATTTTTCATTTACATGCATGAATATGATAGAGGCATTTTTTCTTTTATTTTTCCCTTTATCCAGATAGCCATCCCTTACATTATTATCCGTTGGTGAGCCCCTTTGAGCCTTTGTATCCTTTGTTTCTTAAGCCACATTATTAGCCTAAGTGAAAAACCAATTAATTCCACACCTTGGAGATCTACTGAGCATTGGTTTTCACTGTGATGTTGTGTTTAAAGTGTAGGGATTTGCCCGAGACGTGCAAAAATTAAAGTGTGAGGGGTGACCATCTGATTCTTTTTTTACTGTATTGATTAAAAAAAAGCAAAAAAAAAAAAAGCAAAAGCAAAAAAAAAAAAGTAAAAAAACAAAACAAAAAAAAGAGAAAAAAATAATAATAATACTTTCATTATCTTTGTTTTATTTTCTTAGTGTTGTTCTTAACTTTTACTCTTGTAGATTTCTGGGGTGTTTAACCTTCTTTTCCATATTTTATACATATCTTCACCTCAGCCCCATTACAACCCTGCATAAAGCCCTCTTGATTTGTGCATGCATGTGTTAGTAGCAGTGGAGAAGTAGAATTTGAGCAAGCCTATGGTAGAATGATTTTCTTGAGTAGATTTGAGTGATACACTGATTACTTGATACACTTGAGAGAAAAATATTGAGAGCATCCTATAAGGAACCATTTTCGGTATTTGGCTAGTACAGTTGAAATTAGCAGGTCTTGTGATTTGAGATTAGGGAATTTCTGTCCTGATTGGTTAATCTGTTGAAGACTTGTGATCTATGTATATTTTCTGTATACTTGGTAATTGTAAGAAGGGATTGGTTGATCTTAGTCTTTGTTTTCTATTTTAGTTTTTGCCCAGGAGTGCAAAAAGATAAGTGTGGGGGAATTTGATAACACATATTTTGTTACACTTATTTATTACTCTTGGTTGGTATTTTTAGGTTTTATTTGAATTAAATAAAGATCTTTTGGGTCAAATCGGAATTCTAGATTTTAATTGGGTTTAATTGATTTTCGTCATAATTTTCCAGATTTACACTACTTTTGTATTTTGACCATATCTCACTCCGAAGATGTCCGATTGACTCCGTTCTTGTTGCGTTTTGCAGCTAATAGATAGTGTTACAATCTATATTTCATCTACTAAAGCCCAATTCATACGGGAAGATGGTCGAAACATGAGCCCAAGATGGACATGTTTTGCTAGAAATTTATTTTGACGTTTGGACTTAAGTTATAATTTTGAACCCACAGTACATGAGGCCCAGAGCCATTATTTCTGTTTTGTTTCCTTTATTTTGGGTTGGATTTGTAGAGCCCGAAGCCCATCTTGATTAGGGGTTAAAAGGGCGAGAGTTGGGACCTTGTGGATAATCTTTTTCGTTTGAATTTGAATTTTACAGTTTTGAAATTAAGAGAATTTTCGTCTTTTCTCTCTCCTCTTTTATGTAATCAACCCAAGGGTTGAGGATTCCATGGTTGAATCCTGAGGACCTGCGCCTCATTTTGAACCAATTTCTCTTTCCAACTCGGTTTGACATCGCGCGATTGTGGGTGTTCAATATGAGATATGTGATTGCGTTCTTAGGAAAGAGATTAACCATTGGATTTAATGGTTAGGTTGATTAACCCAATGAACTCAAGTCGAACGGGTTGATACTCCACGATTGCGTGAGTAGACGCGCCATATTCGACCAAACTCTAAGCGATCGCTTAGAAAAGGTTCTCAATTGGAAATAAGGATTCTGATTCAATTAAGATCGATCATGATTTGGTAATTATTTGTCCAATGATGGATATGTTTGGAATCCTAATTCTTGGGTTGATTACTTTTATTTGATTATTCTTTTTTTTTCATTTCCGTTTAAATTTATAATCATATTAAAACCCCCCATTTTAGTTTTCGTTTTTTCTTTAATTTCCGTTTCTCCTTATTTTCTCTTTTTATTTAGTTTCCATTTTTATTTGGTTTCCGTTTTCATTTGGTTTCCATTTTAATTTTAATTTTTATAATTGAGCGATTGAGTTCACTGCAAACTCCTGAGAGACGACTCAGGGTTTTCCACTTTACTGCAAATTTTCTGAACCTAAATAAAATTAATTTTTAATTTGCGCGAGTTCGACAGCTCGTGTCAAATTTGGCGCCTTTGCCAGGGAGTTTGCATCGTTCTCTATCGTTCTTTACCCTCTTCCTCCTTTTGTTTCTATTATGCAGAAAATTAATCATAGGGAGTGGTGTGATAAGCAGACTGAGAGGATCTTCACATGTGGATGGACATTGCTTCAAGCCTTTTTTTGAGGGATTGCAGCAGTAGCTTGTGGATTTTCTTTGTGTTGTTCTTAACTTTTACTCTTGTAGATTTCTGGGGTGTTTAACCTTCTTTTCCATATTTTATACATATCTTCACCTCAGCCCCATTATAACCCTGCATAAAGCCCTCTTGATTTGTGCATGCATGTGTTAGTAGCAGTGGAGAAGTAGAATTTGAGCAAGCCTATGGTAGAATGATTTTCTTGAGTAGATTTGAGTGATACACTGATTACTTGATACACTTGAGAGAAAAATATTAAGAGCATCCTATAAGGAACCATTTTCGGTAATTGGCTAGTACAGTTGAAATTAGCAGGTCTTGTGATTTGAGATTAGGGAATTTCTGTCCTGATTGGTTAATCTGTTGAAGACTTGTGATCTATGTATATTTTCTGTATACTTGGTAATTGTTAGAAGGGATTGGTTGATCTTAGTCTTTGTTTTCTATTTTAGTTTTTGCCCAAGAGTGCAAAAAGATAAGTGTGGGAGAATTTGATAACACATATTTTGTTACACTTATTTATTACTCTTGGTTGGTATTTTTAGGTTTTATTTGAATTAAATAAATGTCTTTTGGGTCAAATCAGAATTCTAGATTTTAATTGGGTTTAATTGATTTTCGTAATAATTTTCCAAATTTTCGCTACTTTCATATTTTGACCATATCTCACTCTTCAGATGTCTGATTGACTCCGTTCTTATTGCGTTTTTCAGCTAATAGATAGGGTTACGATCGCTATTTCATCTACTAAAGCCCAATTCGGACGGGAAGATGGTCGAAACCTGAGCTCAAAATGGACGTGTTTTGCTAGAAATTTTTTTTGACGTTTGGACTTAAGTTATAATTTTGAACCCAAAGTACATGAGGCCCAGAGCCATTATTTCTGTTTTGTTTCCTTTTATTTTGGGTTGGATTTGTAGAGCCCGAAGCCCATCTTGATTAGGGGTTAAAAGGGCGAGAGTAGGGACCTTGTGGAGAATCTTTTTCGTTTGAATTTGAATTTTACAGTTTTGAAATTAAGAGACTTTTTGTCTTTTCTCTCTCCTCTTTTCTGTAATCAACCCAAGGGTTGAGGATTCCATGGTTGAATCCTGAGGACCTGCGCCTCATTTTGAACCAATTTCTCTTTCCAACTCGGTTTGACATCGCGCGATTGTGGGTGTTCAATCCGAGATTTGCGATTGCGTTCTTAGGAAAGAGATTAACCATTGGATTTAATGGTTAGGTTGATTAACCCAATGAACTTAAGTCGAACGGGTTGATACTCCGCAATTGCGTGAGTAGACGCGCCGTATTCGACCAAACGCTAAGGGATCGCTTAGAGAGGGTTCTCAATTGGAAATAGGGATGGCAAAAACAATCCAACCCATCGGGTTGGCTCGCAACCCGCCCTAAATGAGTCGGGTTGGGTTGGCCTAAATGAGCTGCCAACCCGACTCAACCCGACCTGATACAACCCAGACCCAAATGAGCCAGCTCGCGGGTTCGTTTTTTTTTTTAATTAAAAAAAAATAATATGAAAACTCCAAAACTGTCATACGCTCACATCGTCGTCACTCGTCACTTTCATTAACCCTAAGATTCTTCTGCCTCCTTGGATAGCTTGTTCACCCTGTTACCATTAATTTTGCATCTTCGGGTCTATTGGCCTATTCTCTTGACAAACGCAATCCACTACTCCCAAGGTGCAATACCCTTTTCGCTATATTTCTCATCTTTCTTTTTTATTTTCCCCAATATATATGAAAATGGATTCATTGTTCTTCTTCTATGTTGTTGACATTATAAGATTTGTTACTTCAATCTTTTTTCTTTTTCCAATCTGGGTACCTTTGAAGAGATCAAAGTTGGAACCTTTTGGCAGTGTTGATAATTTTAGCAGTGTTGGAGAACAAATAAGACTAGTTCCACAAAAATCAATTTTTTTGAGCCAACCCGCGAGCCAATATTTCGAGATAACCAACCTGCGAGCCAACCCACTGGCATCATTTTGAGCTAACCCGCGAGCTTTTTTTGAGCCAACCCGCGAGCTTTATTCCGAGCTAACCCGCGAGCTGATTATCGAGCCAACCCGCGAGCCAACCCTAACCTGGCTCGGGTCGGGCTGGGTTGGGTTTTCTGGCTTGTTTATTTTTTCGGGGCAACACTAACCCGACCCGTTTTTTATGGGTTGAATGCGGGTTGGGCCGGGTCGAGCCGGGTTGGCCCGTTTTGCCAACCCTAATTGGAAATAAGGATTCTGATTCAATTGAGATCAATCACAATTTAGTAATTATTTGTCCAATGATGGATATCTATTAGTTTTATCAGTGAACTAATATTACCAAACCATTGATACAACAGTGGATCAGGAGCCCAAGTCAAGGAGAGTAGTAGGGGCCCCTTCTTGGGCTAAGGACTTTTGTGCTTACTAGGCCCATTAGCTAAATGACTATGTTGATGAGTTGTTAATTTGTAAGTTTGCCTACGTGGCTTAAGAGGGGAACAATGGGTGTATTGGGATCAGGGTATTATAATGTGAGTCAACAAACCAGAATTATGCATTCAAAGAAATAGATTCAGACTTGTTCTCTTGTTTTTCCCTGATTTCCACTGTTTTCCCAATTGATTTCCATTGAAGGGGTTCGCGCCCCTTATCAACCATCCAGGACTGCGACCAATAGTAGGGATAACGAAAATGAGCTAACTCGTCGGGTTGGCTCGTAACTCGCAAAAAATGAGTCGAGTGGAATTGGCAAAAATGAGCTGACAACATGAGCCAGCCCGACCCGAGCCAACTAAAAAAACATCGAGCCAACCCGCGGGTCCAATGGGTTAGCTCGCAGGTTATTCCTTTTTTTTAATTAAAAAATACTAATAAGTATTGGACCTTTTGTGATGTGTTTCCTTCTTCTTCTTATGCATTATTTTGTGCAACAATTATTTAAATACTTATCTTTTGATACTTACGGGAGGTGCAAATTTTGCTCTCTGTGTTGTTGCCAAAGTTTTGTGTGTGTGTGTGTGTTCAGAGCAAATATATTGTGGCATTGAAGGTACTTTTTAAGCAACGAATTGAAAAGTACAGAATTCAACGTCAACTTATGAGAGAGATGCAAGTACAATCAACTCTTCGCCACCCGAACATCCTGCAACTTTATGGTTGGTTTCATAACAATGAACGTGTTTTGTTGTTTCTTGAATATGCTCATAATGGTGAGCTTTACAAGGAGCTTTTAAAAGAATAAAAAGGTCATTTCACTGAGAAGCAGGTTGCCACGGTAATCCTTTCTCAAGTGTGTGTGTGTGTATGTGTCTTTTGAAGATTTTGTGAAAAAGGTTGGTTTTTTTGGAGCCAATTGTCAACAAGAATGCTAACAAGTCAATTGCCAACATCAAGCAATTTAACATTTAAAACTAACCCGTGAGCTATTTTTTTGAGTCAACCCACAAGTTATTTTTTCAAGTCAATCTGCAAGCCAATTCTAACCGAGCACGTTTTTTTAGGTTGGGCCGGATCGAGCCGGGTTAGCTCATTTTGCCAACCCTAACCAATAGCATGGGTGATGTGTTCATCATGAACCCTCATTTGATGTATTTGGATCCTAAAATAAAAATAAAAATACCAACTATAAATAATGCATCATTATAACATTATTTAAATAAGAAAAATGCCAATTATATATTTTAACATCCTTTTAACAATTTCTTTATTATTTAGTAAAATTTGTTACTGATCTAATCAAATGGCTATTTTTTTTTTTATCAATTAGACTAAAATAAAATTTTACCCAATAATAACAAGTATTGAAATGGAATGCCAAGGGATATTTTATCAATATTTCTCTTTAAATAGTCCAAATCAATAACATAAACCTCACAACGCTTTACACGCACCTATCTAAACGCAATAACACATTAATGAAGATTTCATTCACTATTATTTTTTCATGGACTAACTACAACAAATTAGAAGGTTAAAAATGAAATTTTACGTAAAAATCGAAACGAGATAAAAAATTATAAAACATAAAATCATAACTTAAAAATAATAATAAAAATGTAAAACCGCTTGAAATATTAATAAAAATATTTTGATAAAAAAATCATAAAAATATAGTGATAAATCAAGATTTTAACTACTATAAATTTAACAACCAATTGAGCATTAAATCAAAATCTGCAGCTTGCAAAGTATAAAACACCAAGCCACTTAAAGAAGAACATACCCAGATACACAAAAAAATCAAGTGGCTAGTTCAAAACGAAGATATAAATGTATTAATTTATATAAAAAATATTTATATAATAATTAAAACATTAAATCTTAATAATTATATAAGTTTATAAATAAATTTTTTCATATCGATATATATAAAACGGAAAACACTTTCTAGAATTGTTTTCTCTTGTTACTGAGAGATCATTTTACGTGTAATATTTTTTTTATTTTTTGTTTATGGTGAAACCCATCTGAAGTATGTATGTACATGAATTTTCCTAACCTCATATTAAATGAGAGATGTAAAGCCCTATAAAAAATATAGAATATTTTTTTATGGCAAAAATGTTTGTCATTTTAAATGACACAAAATTATATCATTTTAAGAAAGAGATAAACACAAAATAAAAAAATTTATTTAAAATTTAAATTAAAAAAAAACCACTTACTTTCTCCCCCATGATTTCCATTCTTCCTGTCTATCTCTCTCCTAAAATGACATAACTTACGTCATTTAAAATGATAAACATCAAACCCTTTTTTTATATAAAGGGAAAACATTTTCTCCTTTTAATGAGAAAATTTTTCTCGTACTAGTGACTCATAGTATAAGTAGGGTATACAAAATATTGGAGAGAAAAACAAAATTCAAGATGGAATCCACTTATGTTATGAGTCACTAGTAGGAGAAAAATTTTCTCTCTTAAAAAAGAGAAAATGTTTTCATTTTTATAAATAAAAAATATATTTATCATGTTACATGACAATTGAATAGTTGTTATATTAAGAAAAAAAAAAAAAAACATTTCCCTTGATAAATTGTGCTCGGACATTTGTTTTGGGTTCGCAGGGGAATGCTAGCATGGCGACTAAATCTAGTTCCAGCAATCCGAGTCTCACAAAGCCCAAGAAAATAAGGCCTTGCGAAAAATCGTTGGGTTATGACCAACGAGTCTCATAAGGGGAATGCTAGCATGGCGACAAAATCTTACTCCATCAATCTGACTCTCACGAAGCCCGAGAAAATAAGGCCTTACGAAAAACCGTTGGGTTGTGACCACCGAGGCCCGCTACTGTCCTTTTCTTTTTCAGTTCTTTCTAATTTTACCCTGAGAATGCTTTATTTATCCTAGAAATAACTTAGTTAAATTGAAGAGCTTGGACAAATTAACTGCAGAAACTTGTTTAAACTGTACAGATGATAATTTTCATATAATAATTTAGAAAATTCAGAACCATATTAATCTTTAGGGGTGTTTGGTACAGGAGAAATTTTCATTTGTCCAGAAATCTCAATTTTTAAAAATATGATTTTCGCATTCAGTTTGTGATAATATTCAAAAATTAAAAATTTAGAAAAATTCAATTTGCCGGGAATCCCAAAGAATCCCGCGTACCAAATGTCCCCTCTGATTTTCATGAATCTCTAGAGCCAATTAGTTTGACAAAGAATGCGGGCATCTGCCCCTCCGATTT
Source organism: Gastrolobium bilobum (assembly GCF_033153095.1). Taxonomy (NCBI): domain Eukaryota; kingdom Viridiplantae; phylum Streptophyta; class Magnoliopsida; order Fabales; family Fabaceae; genus Gastrolobium; species Gastrolobium bilobum. The sequence continues at coordinate 90,617 of NW_026899837.1, forward strand.
TCCAACAGAAACAAAGATTTTTCTTTAGCTTGACAATAAATGTCGTATTTAAGGAATTTTTTCTTCTTTATTGAATATTGGAAATTAACTCTGAGTATTTAATGTTATATGAATATTCAAAATTAACTCAAGTCTTACTGTCTGTCTCACTCAATATGCTTCATATATATAATTAGTAAGATGACAAGGTCTTTTTTCCACCGAGATAAGGAAAGAGAGATAACTGTAAAAAAAAAAAAAAAAAACTTTTGAGTTAAATACAAACCCGTATGAATTAATTTTATTTTTTTTGTATTAAAACCCGTATGAATTAATTTAAAACTGTCAAGTAGTCGTTGTATTGTATTTAATTTTCAATTTGTATAAAATATAAAAATATAAATTGAAAAAGTTTAAAATTGTGAATGAGACATGTATATTTAATTCGAATAAAAATTAATAACTTTAGATTAAAAAAGATAATATTTAAAGTTATAAAAAAGATATGCATAATTATTTTTAAAAATTAAAATAAATTAAAAATGACATTTTTCATTTTTTAAGAGAATATACTCTAAGAAATTTAGCCAATTTAAATTATAAAGATAAAAGGGTGAAATAAAAATTAATCTCATAAGAATTAATTTATAAAATATTCACATAATTTCCAAACTACATTTTGATTCGTGAAATATTTATAGGATTCTTTCTACGTTAACGGAAAATTTTTATATGATCCTTGCACATGTAATTTTTCCCTGGTCTCACTCAATCAAAACTTTTTTTTTGACCATTTTATCCCTGCATTTTCTTTGTTTTCCTTTTTTGCCCTTTACATGTAAGAGGGAGCATTTATAAATTTTATGGGACTGGCCCATGGAATAACTTCTCTACGTTATAATGCAATATATTTATGGGAAAAATGTTTCTGCAGTTAATGCAGATAAGTTATCTGCATTTATTCCCAAAACGACGTCGTTTAAATATTGAAATCTTAAAAAATTATAAATATAAAGACTATTATAACCCTGAAATAAATTAAAATTACAAATACACCATGATTTCTGCCCCAAAACGACGTCGTATTGGGCTTACTGCAGATAACTTATATGTAGTAACTGCAGAAAAAGCGAACTCTATATTTATATTGACTTTATTGTTTATCATGTTGTAGGAAATGAATTTATCTCCTACATACATTAAAATATGCAGGATTTACGTTTCTCTTTCTCTTTATATGGGTCCTATATATTGTTAGGTATGTCTATGAGATAAAATTTATTTCTTATAATACAATAAATATTAAATCCATTTATATTTTGTTAAATGAAGTTCAGAGAGGAGAGGATATATTTTTTATTTCCAAGAAAATAAAAATATAAAAATCATTATTGACCATATCTGATAATTTATATATGTATTGTGGTACTACCAATACTAAAAAAAAATCATTCATGCAAACTTTCCACATTATCAAATGGATTTTTTCATCTACCAAAAAATAATAATAAAAATAAAAAATGGAATTTTTCAAAAAGTTTACAAATACACATTCAAGTAATTCATTTGACACTTTTTTTTTATTAAAGTTTTTCATATAACAACAAATTTACCAAATATAACAAATAATTATGATATTAACACTATTTTTTAAAAAAATATATTACTTTTATTTTACATTAGAATAATTCTTTCATCCTAATATTCAAAAAAAAAGAAAAATTCTCTCATCCTATAATAAGAAATAAGCTATACCCACCACCAAAAGTTAAAAAAAAAAAAGTGAGATGAATTTTTGAAGATAAAAAATATAAAATAACTATAACGTATAAAAATGGAAATAGTATTTTCTATTTTTTTAATCACAAACTGACATACCTATAATTATAACCATTTATTGTTATTTTTTCCCCTTTGTTTTATTTCTCTTTCTTACTTTAAGGGTGGTTGTTATGAGTTTTGTTAAGGCTGGTATGTTTGACGAAATGCCTCTCCGGGAACGAAGAAAGGTACAACAAGTACAAATCATTCCTTACGCTATTGGCTCATTCCCTGAACCTTCTGATGCCACGTGTCTACGATGCTGAACCAAAGCGGGACCCACACTCCTCTACCCTCTCCTCTCCAGCTGCAATAACTGAAAGGAATAAACTGACCTTGAAGGTCGAGGCATGTGAGAGGGAAAAATAAAATTTTTCGAGCGGAATAACACATACCATATCAAGAAACATGCTTTAGGGCATGGATGTTACCTTGTTTGCTTTCCAAAACTGGAGGATGATCAAGATGAGGCTTGAAGATGCAAGCCCTCTAATGTTGATCCACACCACCCTTTGTCAAGACGGAAGAACTCTTCTTCAAGGCCACCAACGAAAACACCAATGGAGGCAAGCTATGCGCCCAATGTGTGAAGGAGGAGGCTAGGTCAAGGTGTTTAGAAGAGTGAATATTCAGCAAGAATAGACACAAAAGTGGCGCATGATTTTCTTTGAAAAAGGCTAGGTTATTTCGAAACTATCTTAAGAAAAACCTCAAAAGGAAACCACAAGGAGATGAGAGAATGAGTTAATTAAAATCTTATTTTCTTTACTCAAATAAGGCCCTATATATAGCGCACACTAGGGGGATGAGTGGAGTTGTTGCAAAATTCAAATCTTGTCAACAACCTCCTCTCACATCGTCATGATATCAAGTGAATATCTCAACAAGAATCTGACTCAACAACCATCATATGGCCAGCCATATGGTGCGCCCCACTTGGCCTCATAACAGTCCAGATACGTTGAGCAGTTGCATTCAAACTTGAACCAACTGTCTCACTTATTCCCTCAACAAACCAAATCTGACTGGAGCTCATTTGGTTGATCCTATGACCATCATCAGATACCTAAATCAGCGCCCCATATCCTCACTAGAAGATTGTCAAAGATCTCCTCTTGATATTTGGGATTTGTTCCAATAAGATCTTATCTTATCCTTTTGTTATGAAACAATTTTTCATAGCCAATTCAAATTCGAATTCAAACGTTCAAATATTTAAATTTTAAATTCAAATTCAAAATCCAAATTCAAATTCAAATTTCAAATTCAAAATTCAAATTTAAAATTCAAAATTCAAAATTTCAAATTTCAAATTCAAAATTCAAAATTTAAACATTTGATAATTAATTTAACTAATTAAATTAATTAGTAATGTCTTGGACCATCCAAGCCCATTAACTAACCATGCGCCCTTTTTTCCTTTTGGTGGGCTTCCAAACTTCTTCTTGGGCTAACAACCATTATTAGGCCCAATACCTTTAATGCTATATTGTCATGACAATAAGGTGTTAGTGTGTGACCCATTAGGCCCAACATAGCCACTGACATAAATGGGCTTGGGCCCAATAAGCCCACAACCCATCTAATGACAACACAGAGCACTAGCAATGCTTTGTTACCCCAGAGCTAGTTAGGTTAATGACATAATCATCCTATTACACATATTTGGTTGCCGTATGTATTTCCTTTCGTCTCGGTTACCTTCCCATAAAACCTAGGGTAAGGAAACGTATCAACCCTTGCGGTTTAGGGTAAGCTTTATTCGAAATAGGGAATCTTCAATTTACTGACTCTAAAGGCAGATCATCTTGTGATCTCTTTTACTATGCATAGATTCCTGATTCCCTGTAAATGTCATCCCGATTTCTCCGGTTTACAGATAACCTAATCTCTCACAGATATTTGACGAATTCCTTCAGCTTATCACCCTAGCCCTGTGCTCTTTCAGGACAAGCCCAACAGTATACCTATGAGTCTCCATGTTTCAGGCAGACGAGGTATACAGTCAAAGCATGCCTTCTATAACACAGTCTAGGTAATAACTTCTGGTCTAAGGAAAGACATACCCAAATATAAAGAGACTACTCTAATGATACTCTCTGTGAGATTTCCTCATAGAGTCTCTTTTGTGGGTCTGTTCAGTGCGAGCTATACCCTTATAGATCCACCCACGACTTTAGCTAAGACATCTCCATATCTATAGCTCATGAGGTCTTTACCTTGCATCCGAATACAAGTAGATAAGTCGTGCTAGTCTTACCCGAGATCACTGATCCCCATTCTCAGTGTCTCTGGACTAGGAACATAAAATTAGGAATAAACATCCAGTATCCTTGAATCCTCATGATCGTGATCTCATCACACAGATACTCAAGAGATACCTATTTTATTCCAAGGGGTTTATCCAGTTACTCATATATAATATTAACAGTAATATCGAGACAAAATATGAAACAGGATAAAGAATGCTTTTATTTATTTGCGACAATACAAAGGTCTACATCTATGTCCTTATTTAATCATAAGATTGTCTCTAGGACACCCAAATACTAACAAGCTCCCACTTAGCCTAGAGCCAATAAGACCTAAGTCATATACCCAAAGCCTCATAATGACTATCATGTTTTCTCTGAGAAACAGCCTTTGTCAGAGAATCGGCCAGGTTATCATCTGTGGGAACATAATCCATCTTTACATCCATTCTATCAATGATTTCTCTAATCAGGTGATATATGCGGAGCACATGCTTAGATCTTTGATGAGACCTAGGTTCCTTTGACTGCGCAATGGCTCAAGTGTTGTCGCACAACAACTGTATGGGCTCATCCACGCTTGGAACCACCCTAAGTTCAGATATGAACTTCTTGATCCACGCGGCCTTCTTAGCCGCTTCTGAAGTAGCTATATATTCAGCTTCTGTCGTTGAATCTGCTGTTGTCTCCTGCTTGGAACTCTTCCAAGATACTGCCCCACCATTTAAGGTGAATACGAACCCTGACTGTGACTTGCAGTCATCTTTGTCACTCTGAAAGCTGGCATCAGTGAACCCTTTCACTGTTAGCTCATCAACCCCACCATAGACCAGAAACACATCCTTAGTTCTTCTTAAGTACTTAAGGATGGTCTTGACTGCCGTCCAGTGACCCTCTCCAGGGTCCGACTGGTATCTGCTCGTAATGCTTAAAGCATATGAGACATATGGTCTCGTACATATCATGGCATACATGATGGATCCAATAGCCGAAGCGTATAAAATTCCACTCATACGATCCTTCTCAGCCTGTGACTTAGGACACATTGCCTTTGAAAGATGTACCCCATGACTGACGGGAAGAAAACCCCTTTTCGACCTTTCCATGCTAAACCTCTTTAGCATCTTGTCAATATAAGTGGATTAAGATAAACCCAGCAGCCTGTTTGATCTATCTCTATAGATTTTTATACCAAGTATAAAGGCCGCCTCTCCCAAATCCTTCATGGTGAAGCTTTTTGAAAGCCACTCTTTCGTCGTTTGTAATGTGGGGATGTCATTTCCTATTAACAATATGTCATCTACATAAAGTACTAGGAAGACGACATTACTCCCACTAACCTTCTTGTAAACACAAGGGTCATCCTCATTCTTGATAAAACCGTTACTCTTAACGACTTCATCAAAACGAATATTCCAACTCCTTGATGCTTGCTTTAGCCCATATATCGACCTTTGAAGTTGCATACCATATGCTCCTGATCTTTGATTTCAAAGCCTTCAGGTTGTGTCATGTACACATCCTCCTTCAAGAACCCATTCAAGAAGGCGGTCTTGACATCCATTTGCCAAATTTCATAGTCGTGATATGCCGCTATTGCAAGCATGATCCTAATAGATTTGATCATGGAAACAGGTGAGAAAGTCTCATCATAGTCAACTCCTTGTCTTTGACGATACCCTTTCGCAACCAACCTAGCTTTGTAGGTCTGATCGTTGCCATCTGCATCAGTCTTTCTTTTAAAGACCCATTTGTTACTAATAGGAACTATTCCTTGCGGTTTAGGAACCAAGGTCCATACCTTGTTTTGATACATCGAATCCATTTCAGATTCCATGGCTTCAAGCCATCTAGAAGAGTCAACATCCTTGACTGCCTCTTCGTAGTTACTTGGTTCATCATCCTCGACGGTTTGCTGATTCTCAATCACAAACTTATACCTCTCAGGTGGATGGATGCCCTTCTGTTGACCTACGGAGTTGTGTGTTTACTTCTCCATTGGAGAACGTCGCCTGTCTAGCAGACTTAGGTTCCTCAATCTGTTCATGTGGTTCTTGAACTTCTTCAAGATCAATCTTACTCCTACTAGCTCCTTTGAGAGATCAAATACTTCTCAAGAAAGCATTCTTTGACACAAACACTTTGTGTTCATCATGGAGTAAAAGTAGTATCCCTTTGGGACCCACAAATCAACATTTGATCTTTCTTAGCACTAAGCTTGTCTGATGCCAACGCTTTGACGTAAGCCGACGATCCCCATACCCTGAGGTAACTCATCCATGCTCCATTCCATATCTCATATGGTGTGGTCTGAACAGATTTAGACGGTACCCTATTCAAAGGTATGCTGGCTGTCTCTAGGGCATATCCCAAAACGATTTTGGAAGTTGAGTCTCATTCATCATAGACCTGACCATGTCTAACAAGGTCCTGTTTCTCCTTTCGGAGACACCATTTTGGTGTGGTGTGTAAGGTGCAGTAACTGCAGGGAGTTCCATTCTTCTCAGATAATCCTGAAACTCATGGCTCAGATATTCACCACCACGATCTGATCGTAATGTGCCATCAGTCTTGCCACGTTGTTTCTCTACTTCATTC